>NC_064929.1:11212121-11515151 GCF_023897955.1 Schistocerca gregaria | reverse complement strand
AGCGTAGACAGTTTAAGACATTACTCCCATGGAGGAAAGTGCGCATGGTGATTGTTGTATTCAATCCCGATGCAATTTCTGTGTTTCATCAACACTTTGAAGGTCCACAGATTACAGAATGCCCACAGATGTGCATCGGAAAGTACTACTGGTCTTCCAGGGAACGATCCAATCGTAAACTGTCTGAGACATTACTCCCATGGAGGAAATTGCGAATTGGTAACTGTTGTATTCAATCATGATGCAATTTCTGTGTTTCATCAACACTCTGATATTCCACACATTACAGAATGTCAGAAGATGTGCATCGGAAACTACTACTGGTCTTCCATTGAACGATCAAAGCGTAGACTGTTTGAGACATTACTCCCATGGAGGAAAGTGCGCATGGTGACAGTTGTATTCGATAGCGATTCAATTTCTGTGTTTCATCAACACTTTGAAGGTCCACAGATTACAGAATGCCTCCTGATGTGCTTCGGAAACTACTACTGGTCCTCCAGGAAACGATCAAATCGTAGACTCTTTGAGACATTACTCCCATGGAGGAAAGTGCGCATGGTGACTTTTGTATTCGATTGCGATTCAATATCTGTGTTTCATCAACACTTTGAAGGTCCACAGATTACAGAATGCCTCCAGATGTGCATCGGAAACTACTACTGGTCCTCCAGGAAACGATCAAATCGTAGACTGTTTGAGACATTACTCCCATGGAGGAAAGTGCGCATGGTGACTGTTGTATTCAATCCCGTGGCATCTTCTGTGTTTCATCAACACTTTGAAGGTCCACAGATTACAGAATACCTCCAGATGTGCATCGGAAACTACTACTGGTTTTGCAGGGAACGATAAAAACGTAGACTGTTTGAGACATTACTCCCATGGAGGAAAGTGCGCATGGTGACTGTTCTATTCAATCCTGTTGCAATTTCTGTGTTTCATTAACACTCTGATAGTCCACACATTACAGAATGCCCCCACATGTGCATCGGAAAGTACTACTGATCTTCCAGGGAACGATTAAAGCGTAAACTGTTTCAGACATTACTCCCATGGAGGAAAGTGCGCATGGTGACTGTTGTATTCAATCCCGATGCAATCTCTGTGTTTCATCAACACTCTGATAGTCCACACATTACAGCATGCCCACAGATGTGCATCGGAAACTACTACTGGTCTTCCAGGGAACGATTAAAGCGTAAACTGTTTGACACATTACTCCCATGGAGGAAAGTGCACATGGTCACTGTTGTATTCAATCCCGATGCAATTTCTGTGTTTCATCAACACTCTGATAGTCCACAGATTACAGAATGCCCACAGATGTGCATCGTAAACTACTACTGGTCTTCCAGGGAACGATCAAAGCGTAAACTGTTTGAGACATCACTCCCATGGAGGAAATTGCGCATGGTAACTGTTGTATTCAATCCTGATGCAATTTCTGTGTTTCATCAACACTCTGATGGTCCACACATTACAGAATGTCAGAAGATGTGCATCGGAAACTACTACTGGTCTTCCATTGAACGATCAAAGCGTAGACTGTTTGAGACATTACTCCCATGGAGGAAAGTGCGCATGGTGACAGTTGTATTCGATAGCGATTCAATTTCTGAGTTTCATCAACACTTTGGAGGTCCACAGATTACAGAATGCCTCCAGATGTGCATCGGAAACTACTACTGGTCCTCCAGGAAACGATCAAATCGTAGACTGTTTGAGACATTACTCCCATGGAGGAAAGTGCGCATGGTGACTGTTGTATTCAATCCCGCGGCAACTTCTGTGTTTCATCAACACTTTGAAGGTCCACAGATTACAGAATAACCTCCAGATGTGCATCGGAAACTACTACTGGTCTTGCAGGGAACGATCAAAGCGTAGAGTGTTTGAGACATTACTCCCATGGAGGAAAGTGCGCATTGTGACTGTTCTATTCAATCCTGATGCAATTTCTGTGTTTCATTAACACTCTGATAGTCCACACATTACAGAATGCCCCCACATGTGCATCGGAAACTACTACTGATCTTCCAGGGAACGATTAAAGCGTAAACTGTTTCAGACATTACTCCCATGGAGGAAAGTGCGCATGATGACTGTTGTATTCAATCCCGATGCAATTTCTGTGTTTTATCAGCACTCTGATAGTCCACACATTACAGAATGCCCACAGATGTGCATCGGAAACTACTACTGGTCTTCCAGGGAACGATTAAAGCGTAAACTGTATGAGGCATTACTCCCATGGAGAAAAGGGCGCATGGTGATTGTTGTATTCAATCCCGATGCAATTTCTGTGTTTCATCAACACTCTGATAGTCCACACATTACAGTATGCCCCCAGATGTGCATCGGAAACTACTACTGGTCTTCCATTGAACGAACAAAGCGTAAACCGTTTGAGACATTACTCCCATGGAGGAAAGTGCGCATGGTAACCGTTGTATTCAATCCCGCTTCATTTCTGTGTTTCATCAACACTTTGAAGGTCCACAGATTACAGAATGCCTCCAGATGTGCATCGGAAACTACTACTGGTCCTCCAGGAAACGATCAAATCGTAGACTGTTTGAGTCATTACTCCCATGGAGGAAAGTGCGCATGGTGACTGTTGTATTCGATAGCGATTCAATTTCTGTGTTTCATCAACACTTTGAAGGTCCACAGATTACAGAATGCCTCCAGATGTGCATCGGAAACTACTACTGGTCCTCCAGGAAACGATCAAATCGTAGACTGTTTGAGACATTACTCCCATGGAGGAAAGTGCGCATGTTGACTGTTGTATTCAATCCCGTGGCAACTTCTGTGTTTCATCAACACTTTGAAGGTCCACAGATTACAGAGTACCTCCAGATGTGCATCGGAAACTACTACTGGTCTTGCAGGGAACGATCAAAGCGTAGACTGTTTGAGACATTACTGCCATGGAGGAAAGTGCGCATGGTGACTGTTCTATTCAATCCAGATGCAATTTCTGTGTTTCATTAACACTCTGATAGTCCACACATTACAGAATGCCCCCACATGCGCATCGGAAACTACTACTGATATTCCAGGGAACGATTAAAGCGTAAACTGTTTCAGACATTACTACCATGGAGGAAAGTGCGCATGGTCACTGTTGTATTCAATCCCGATGCAATTTCTGTGTTTCATCAACACTCTGATAGTCCACACATTACAGCATGCCCACAGATGTGCATCGGAAACTACTACTGGTCTTGCAGGGAACGATCAAATCGTAAACTGTTTGAGACATTACTCCCATGGAGAAAAGGGCGCATGGTGATTGTTGTATTCAATCCCGATGCAATTTCTGTGTTTCATCAACACTCTGATAGTCCCCACATTACAGAATGCCCCCAGATGTGCATCGGAAACTACTACTGATCTTCCAGGGAACGATCAAAGCGTAAACTGTTTGAGACATTACTCCAATGGAGGAAAGTGCGCATGGTGACTGTTGTATCCAATCCCGCGGCAATTTCTGTGTTTCATCAACACTTTGAAGGTCCACAGATTACAGAATGCCTCCAGATGTGCATCGCAAACTACTACTGGTCTTGCAGGAAACGATCAATGCGTAGACTGTTTGAGACATTACTCCCATGGAGGAAAGTGCGAATGGTGACTGTTGTATTAAATCCTGATGCAATTTCTGTGTTTCATCAACACTTTGAAGGTCCACAGATTACAGAATGCCTCCAGATGTGCATCGGAAACTACTACTGGTCCTCCAGGACACGATCAAAGCTTAGACTGTTTGAGACATTACTCCCATGGAGGAAAGTGCGCATGGTAACAGTTGTATTCAATCCAACGGCATTTCTGTGTTTCATCAACACTTTGAAGGTCCACAGATTACAGAATGCTTCCACATGTGCATCGGAAACTACTACTGGTCTAGCAAGGAACGATGAAAGCGTTGACTGTTTGAGACATTACTCCCATGTAGGAAAGTGCGCATGGAGACTGTTGTATTCAATTCTGATTCAATTTCTGTGTTTCATCAACACTCTGATAGTCCACACAATACAGAATGCCCCCAGATGTGCATCGGAAACTAATACTGATCTTCCAGAAAACGATCAAAGCGTAAACTGTTTCAGACATTACTCCCATGGAGGAAAGTGCGCATGGTGACTGTTGTATTCAATCGTGATGCAATTTCTGTGTTTCATCAACACCCTGATAGTCCACAGATAACAGAATGCATCCAGATGTGCATCGAAAAGTACTACTTCTCTTGCAGGGAACGATCATTGCGTAGACTGTTTGAGACATTACTCTGATGGAGGAAAGTGCGAATGGTGACTGTTGTATTCAATCCCAATGCAATTTCTGTGTTTCATCAACACTTTGAAGGTTCACAGATTACAGAATGCCTCCAGATGTACATCGGTAACTACTACTGGTCTTGCAATGAACGATCAAAGGGTAGACTGAAGGGGACATTACTCCCATGAAGGAAAGTGCGCATGGTGACTGTTGTATTCAATCCCGATGCAATTTCTGTGTTTCATCAAAACTTTGAAGGTCCACAGATTACAGAATGCCTCCAGATGTGCTTCGGAAAACACTACTGGTCCTCCATTAAACGATCATAGCGTAGACTGTTTGAGACATTACTCCCATGGAGGAAAATGCGCATGATGAATGTTGTATTCAATCCTGATGCAATTTCTGTGTTTCATCAACACTGTGATAGTCCACACATTACAGAATGTCATCAGATGTGCATCGGAAACTACTACTGCTCTTCCGGAGAACGATCAATACGAAAACTGTTTGAGACATTACTCCCATGGAGGAAAGTGCGCATGGTGACTGTTGTATTCAATACCGATGCAATTTCTGTGTTTCATCAACACTCTGATAATCCACAGATTACAGAATGCCTCCAGATCTGCATCGGAAACTACTACTGGTCTTCCAGGAAACGATCAAAGCGTAGACAGTTTGCGACATTACTCCCATGGAGGAAAGTGCGCATGGTGACTGTTGTATTCAATCCCGATGCAATTTCAGAGTTTCATCAACACTTTGAAGGTCCACAGATTACAGAATGCCTCCAGATGTCAATCGGAAACTACTACTGGTCTTGCAGGGAACGATCAAAGCGTAGACTGTTTGAGACATTACGCCCATGGAGGAAAGTGCGTATGGTGACTGTTGTATTCAATCCCCGTTGCAATTTCTGTGTTTCATCAACACTCTGATAGTCCACACATTACAGAATGCCCACAGATGTGCATCGGAAACTTCTACTGGTCTTCCAGGGAACGATCAAAGCGTAAACTGTTTGAGACATTACTCCCATGAAGGAAAGTGCGCATGGTAACTGTTGTATTCAATCCTGATGCAATTTCTGTGTTTCATCAACACTCTGATGGTCCACACATTACAGAATGTCAGAAGATGTGCATCGGAAACTACTACTGGTCTTCCATTGAACGATCAAAGCGTAGACTGTTTGAGACATTACTCCCATGGAGGAAAGTGCGCATGGTGACAGTTGTATTCGATAGCGATTCAATTTCTGTGTTTCATCAACACTTTGAAGGTAAACAGATTACAGAATGCCTCCAGATGTGCATCGGAAACTACTACTGGTCCTCCAGGAAACGATCAAATCGTAGACTGTTTGAGACATTACTCCCATGGAGGAAAGTGCGCATGGCGACTGTTCTATTCAATCCTGATGCAATTTTTGTGTTTCATTAACACTCTGATAGTCCACACATTACAGAATGCCTCCAGATGTGCATCGGAAACTACTACTGGTCTTCCATTGAACGAACAAAGCGTAAACCGTTTGAGACATTACTCCCATGGTGGAAAGTGCGCATGGTGACTGTTGTATTCAATCTCGAGGCAATTTCTGTGTTTCATCAACACTTTGAAGGTCCACAGTTTACAGAATGCCTAGAGATGTGCATCGGAAACTACCACTGGTCTGGCAGGGAACGATCAAAGCGTAGACTGTTTGAGACATTACTCCCATGGAGGAAAGTGCTATTGGTGACTGTTGTATTAAATCCTGATGCAATTTCTGTGTTTCATCAACACTTTGAAGGTCCACAGATTACAGAATGCCTCCAGATGTGCATCGGAAACTACTACTGGTCCTCCAGGACACGATCAAAGCGTAGACACTTTGAGACATTACTCCCATGGAGGAAAGTGCGCATGGTAACCGTTGTATTCAATACCGTTTCATTTCTGTGTTTCATCAACACTTTGAAGGTCCACAGATTACAGAATGCCTCCAGATGTGCATCGGAAACTACTACTGGTCTTGCAGGGAACGATGAAAGCGTAGACTGTTTGAGACATTACTCCCATGTAGGAAAGTGCGCATGGTGACTGTTGTATTCAATTCTGATGCACTTTCTGTGTTTCATCAACACTCTGATAGTCCACACAATACAGAATGCCCCCAGATGTGCATCGGAAACTACTAATGGTCTCGCAGGGAACGATCCAAGCGTAAACTGTCTGAGACATTACTCCCATGGAGGAAATTGCTCATGGTAACTGTTGTATTCAATCCTGATGCAATTTCTGTGTTTCATCAACACTCTGATGGTCCACACATTACAGAATGTCAGAAGATGTGCATCGGAAACTATTACTGGTCTTCCATTGAACGATCAAAGCGTAGACTGTTTGAGACATTACTCCCATGGAGGAATGTGCGCATGGTGACAGTTGTATTCGATAGCGATTCAATTTCTGTGTTTCATCAACACTTTGAAGGTCCACAGATTACAGAATGCCTCCAGATGTGCATCGGAAACTACTACTGGTCCTCCAGGAAACGATCAAATCGTAGACTGTTTGAGTCATTACTCCCATGGAGGAAAGTGCGCATGGTGACTGTTGTATTCGATAGCGATTCAATTTCTGTGTTTCATCAACACTTTGAAGGTCCACAGATTACAGAATGCCTCCAGATGTGCATCGGAAACTACTACTGGTCCTCCAGGAAACGATCAAATCGTAGACTGTTTGAGACATTACTCCAATGGAGGAAAGTGCGCATGTTGACTGTTGTATTCAATCCCGTGGCAACTTCTGTGTTTCATCAAAACTTTGAAGGTCCACAGATTACAGAGTACCTCCAGATGTGCATCGGAAACTACTACTGGTCTTGCAGGGAACGATCAAAGCGTAGACTGTTTGAGACATTACTGCCATGGAGGAAAGTGCGCATGGTGACTGTTCTATTCAATCCTGATGCAATTTCTGTGTTTCATTAACACTCTGATAGTCCACACATTACAGAATGCACCCGCATGCGCATCGGAAACTACTACTGATATTCCAGGGAACGATTAAAGCGTAAACTGTTTCAGACATTACAACCATGGAGGAAAGTGCGCATGGTGACTGTTGTATTCAATCCCGATGCAATTTATGTGTTTCATCAACACTCTGATAGTCCACACATTACAGCATGCCCACAGATGTGCATCGGAAACTACTACTGGTCTTGCAGGGAACGATCAAATCGTAAACTGTTTGAGACATTACTCCCATGGAGAAAAGGGCGCATGGTGATTGTTGTATTCAATCCCGATGCAATTTCTGTGTTTCATCAACACTCTGATAGTCCCCACATTACAGAATGCCCCCAGATGTGCATCGGAAACTACTACTGATCTTCCAGGTAACGATCAAAGCGTAAACTGTTTGAGACATTACTCCAATGGAGGAAAGTGCGCATGGTGACTGTTGTATCCAATCCAGCGGCAATTTCTGTGTTTCATCAACACTTTGAGGGTCCACAGATTACAGAATGCCTCCAGATGTGCATCGGACACTACTACCGGTCCTCCAGGACACGATCAAAGCGTAAACTGTTTGAGACATTACTCCCATGGAGGAAAGTGCGCATGGTAACTGTTGTATTCAATCCCGCTTCATTTCTGTGTTTCATCAACACTTTGAAGGTCCACAGATTACAGAATGCCTCCAGATGTGCATCGCAACCTACTACTGGTATTCCAGGGAACGATCAAAGCGTAAACTGTTTGAGACATTACTCCAATGGAGGAATGTGCGCATTATGACTGTTGTATTCAATCCTGATGCAATTTCTGTGTTTCATCAACACTCTGATAGTCCACACATTACAGAATGCCCCCAGATGTGCATCGGAAACTACTACTGGTCTTCCAGGGAACGATCAAAGCGTAGACTGTTTGAGACATTACTCCCATGGAGGAAAGAGCGCATGGTGACTGTTGAATTCAATCCTGATGCAATTTCTGTGTTTCATCAACGCTTTGAAGGCCCACAGATTACAGAATGCCTCCAGATGTGCATCGGAAACTGCTACTGGTCTTGCAGGGAACGATCAAAGCGTAGACTGTTTGATACATTACTATCATGGAGGAAAGTGCGCATGGTGACTGTAGTATTCAATCCCGATGCAGTTTCTGTGTTTCATCAACACTCTGATAGTCCACACATTACAGAATGCCCACAGATGTGCATCGGAAACTACTACTGGTCTTCCAGGGAACGATCAAAGCGTAAACTGTTTGAGACATTACTCCCATGGTGGAAAGTGCGCAAGGTGACTGTTGTATTCAATCCTGATGCAATTTCTGTGTTTCATCAACACTTTAAAGGTCCACAGATTACAGAATGCCTCCAGATGTGCATCGGAAACTACTACTGGTCCTCCAGGAAACGATCAAATCGTAGACTGTTTGAGACATTACGCCCATGGAGGAAAGTGCACATGGTCACGGTGGTATTCAATCCCGATGCAATTTCTGTGTTTCATCAACACTCTGATAGTCCACAGATTACGGAATGTCCCCAGGTGTGCATCGTAAGCTACTACTGGTCTTGCAGGGATCGATCAAAGCGTAGACTGTTTGAGACATTACTCCAATGGAGAAAAGGGCGCATGGTGATTGTTGTATTCAATCCCGATGCAATTTCTCTGTTTCATCAACACTCTGATAGTCCACACATTACAGAATGCCCCCAGATGTGCATCGGAAACTACTACTGATCTTCCAGGGAACGATCAAAGCGTAAACTGTTTGAGACATTACTCCAATGGAGGAAAGTGCGCATGGTGACTGTTGTATCCAATCCCGCGGCAATTTCTGTGTTTCATCAACACTTTGAAGGTCCACAGATTACAGAATGCCTCCAGATGTGCATCGCAAACTACTACTGGTCTTGCAGGAAACGATCAATGCGTAGACCGTTTGAGACATTACTCCCATGGAGGAAAGTGCGAATGGTGACTGTTGTATTAAATCCTGATGCAATTTCTGTGTTTCATCAACACTTTGAAGGTCCACAGATTACAGAATGCCTCCAGATGTGCATCGGAAACTACTACTGGTCCTCCAGGACACGATCAAAGCTTAGACTGTTTGAGACATTACTCCCATGGAGGAAAGTGCGCATGGTAACAGTTGTATTCAATCCAACGGCATTTCTGTGTTTCATCAACACTTTGAAGGTTCACAGATTACAGAATGCTTCCACATGTGCATCGGAAACTACTACTGGTCTAGCAGGGAACGATGAAAGCGTTGACTGTTTGAGACATTACTCCCATGTAGGAAAGTGCGCATGGAGACTGTTGTATTCAATTCTGATTCAATTTCTGTGTTTCATCAACACTCTGATAGTCCACACAATACAGAATGCCCCCAGATGTGCATCGGAAACTACTACTGATCTTCCAGAAAACGATCAAAGCGTAAACTGTTTCAGACATTACTCCCATGGAGGAAAGTGCGCATGGTGACTGTTGTATTCAATCCCAATGCAATTTCTGTGTTTCATCAACACTTTGAAGGTTCACAGATTACAGAATGCCTCCAGATGTACATCGGTAACTACTACTGGTCTTGCAATGAACGATCAAAGGGTAGACTGTATGAGACATTACTCCCATGAAGGAAAGTGCGCATGGTGACTGTTGTATTCAATCCCGATGCAATTTCTGTGTTTCATCAAAACTTTGAAGGTCCACAGATTACAGAATGCCTCCAGATGTGCTTCGGAAAACACTACTGGTCCTCCATTAAACGATCATAGCGTAGACTGTTTGAGACATTACTCCCATGGAGGAAAATGCGCATGATGAATGTTGTATTCAATCCTGATGCAATTTCTGTGTTTCATCAACACTGTGATAGTCCACACATTACAGAATGTCATCAGATGTGCATCGGAAACTACTACTGCTCTTCCGGAGAACGATCAATACGAAAACTGTTTGAGACATTACTCCCATGGAGAAAAGTGCGCATGGTGACTGTTGTATTCAATACCGATGCAATTTCTGTGTTTCATCAACACTCTGATAATCCACAGATTACAGAATGCCTCCAGATCTGCATCGGAAACTACTACTGGTCTTCCAGGAAACGATCAAAGCGTAGACAGTTTGAGACATTACTCCCATGGAGGAAAGTGCGCATGGTGACTGTTGTATTCAATCCCGATGCAATTTCAGAGTTTCATCAACACTTTGAAGGTCCACAGATTACAGAATGCCTCCAGATGTCAATCGGAAACTACTACTGGTCTTGCAGCGAACGATCAAAGCGTAGACTGTTTGAGACATTACGCCCATGGAGGAAAGTGCGTATGGTGACTGTTGTATTCAATCCCCGTTGCAATTTCTGTGTTTCATCAACACTCTGATAGTCCACACATTACAGAATGCCCACAGATGTGCATCGGAAACTTCTACTGGTCTTCCAGGGAACGATCAAAGCGTAAACTGTTTGAGACATTACTCCCATGAAGGAAAGTGCGCATGGTAACTGTTGTATTCAATCCTGATGCAATTTCTGTGTTTCATCAACACTCTGATGGTCCACACATTACAGAATGTCAGAAGATGTGCATCGGAAACTACTACTGGTCTTCCATTGAACGATCAAAGCGTAGACTGTTTGAGACATTACTCCCATGGAGGAAAGTGCGCATGGTGACAGTTGTATTCGATAGCGATTCAATTTCTGTGTTTCATCAACACTTTGAAGGTAAACAGATTACAGAATGCCTCCAGATGTGCATCGGAAACTACTACTGGTCCTGCAGGAAACGATCAAATCGTAGACTGTTTGAGAACTTACTAACATGGAGGAAAGTGCGCATGGCGACTGTTCTATTCAATCCTGATGCAATATCTGTGTTTCATCAACACTCTGATAGTCCACGCATTACAGAATGCCCACAGATGTGCATCGGAACCTACTACTGGTCTTCCAGGGATCGATTAAAGCGTAAACTGTTTAAGACCTTACTCCCATGGAGGAAAGTGCACATGGTCGCTGTTGTATTCAATCCCGATGAAATTTCTGTGTTTCATCAACACTCTGATAGTCCACAGATTACAGAATGACCCCAGATGTGGATCGGAAACTACTACTGGTCTTGCAGGGAACGATCAAACCGAAAACTGTTTGAGACGTTACTCCCATGGAGAAAAGGGCGCATGGTGATTGTTGTATCCAATCCCGATGCCATTTCTGTGTTTCATCAACACTTTGAAGGTCCACAGATTACAGAATGCCTCCAGATGTGCATCGGAAACTACTACTGGTCTTGCAGGGAACGATCAAATCGTAGACTGTTTGAGACATTACTCCCATGGAGGAAAGTGCGCATGGTGTCTGTTGTATTCAATCCCGATGCAATTTCTGTGTTTCATCAACACTCTGATAGTCCACACATTACAGAATGACACCAGATGTGTATCGGAAACTACTACTGGCCTTCCAGGGAACGAAAAAAAGCGTAAACTGATTGAGACATTACTCCCATCTAGGAAAGTGCGCATGGTGACTGTTGTATTCAATCCCAATGCAATTTCTGTGTTTCGTCAACAATCTGATAGTCCACAGATTACAGAATGACACCAGATGTGCATCGGAAACTACTACTTGCCTTCCAGGGAACAATCAAAGAATAAACTGTTTGAGACATTACGCCCATGGAGGAAAGTGCGCATGGTGACTGTTGTATTCAATCCCGCGGCAATTTCTGTGTTTCATCAACACTTTGAAGGTCCACAGATTACAGAATGGCTCTAGATGTGCATCGCAAACGACTGCTGGTCTTGCACGGAACGATCAAAGCGTATACTGTTTGAGACAATACTCCCATGGAGGAAAGTGCGCGTGGTGAGTGTTGTATTCAATCCCGATGCAATTTTTGGTGTTTCATTAACACTCTGATAGTCCACACATTACAGAATGGCCCCAGATATGCATCGGAAACTACTACTGGTCTTGCAATGAACGATCAAAGCGTAGACTGTTTGAGACATTACTCCCATGAAGGAAAGTGCGCATGGTGACTGTTCTATTCAATCCTGATGCAATTTCTGTGTTTCATCAACACTCTGATAGTCCACACATTACAGAATGCCCCCAGATGTGCATCGGAAACTACTACTGATCTTCCAGGGAACGATCAAAGCGTAAACTGTTTGAGACATTACTCCCATGGAGGAAAGGGCGAATGGTGATTGTTGTATTCAATCCCGATGCAATTTCTGTGTTTCATCAACACATTGAAGGTCCATACATTACAGAATGCCCCCAGATGTGCCTCGGAAACTGCTACTGGTCTTCCAGGGAAGGATCAAAGCGTAAACTGTTTGAGGCATTACTCCCAAGGAGGAAAGTGCGCATGGTGACTGTTGTATTCAATCCCGAAGCAATTTCTGTGTTTCATCAACACTCTGATAGTCCACAGATTACAGAATGCCTCCAGATGTGCATCGGAAACTACTACTGGTCCTCCAGGAAACGATCAAATCGTAGACTGTTTGAGACATTACTCCCATGGAGGAAAGTGCGCATGGTGACTGTTGTATTCGATAGCGATTCAATTTCTGTGTTTCATCAACACTTTGAAGGTCCACAGATTACAGAATGCCTCCAGATGTGCATCGGAAACTACTACTGCTCCTCCAGGAGAGGATCAAATCGTAGACTGTTTGATACATTACTCCCATGGAGGAAAGTGCGCATGGTGACTGTTGTATTAAATCCCGGGGCCACTTCTGTGTTTCATCAACACTTTGAAGGTCCACAGATTACAGAATACCTCCAGATGTCCATCGGAAACTACTACTGGTCTTGCAGGGAGCGATCAAAGCGTAGACTGTTGAGACATTACTCCCATGGAGGAAAGTGCGCATGGTGACTGTTCTACTCAATCTTGATGCAATTTCTGTGTTTCATTAACACTCTGATAGTCCACACATTACAGAATGCCCCCACATGTGCATCGGAAACTACTACTGATCTTCCAGGGAACGATTAAAGCGTAAACTGTTTCAGACATTACTCCCATGGAGGAAAGTGCGCATGGTGACTGTTGCATTCAATCCCGATGCAATTTCTGTGTTTCATCAACACTCTGATTGTCCAGACATTACAGAATGCCCACGGATGTGCATCGGAAACTACTACTGGTCTTCCAGGGAACGATTAAAGCGTAAACTGTTTGAGACATTACTCCAATGGAGGAAAGTGCGCATGGTGACTGTTCTATTCAATCTTGATGCAATTTCTGTGTTTCATCAACACTCTAATAGTCCACACATTACAGAATGCCCCCAGATGTGCATCGGAAACTACTACTGATCTTCCAGGGAACGATCAAAGCGTAAACTGTTTGAGACATTACTCCAATGGAGGAAAGTGCGCATGGTGACTGTTGTATCCAATCCCGCGGCAATTTCTGTGTTTCATCAACACTTAGAAGGTCCACAGATTACACAATGCCTCCAGATGTGCATCGCAAACTACTACTGGTCTTGCAGGGATCGATCAATGCGTAGACTGTTTGAGACATTACTCCCATGGAGGAAAGTGCGCATGGTGACTGTTGTATTCAATCCCGATGCAATTTCTGTGTTTCATCAACACTCTAATAGTCCACACATTACAGAATGCCCCCATATGTGCATCGGGAACTACTACTGGTCTTCCATTGAGCGATCAAAGCGTAAACCGTTTGAGACATTACTCCCATGGAGGAAAGTGCGCATGGTGACTGTTGTATTCAATCTCGAGGCAATTTCTGTGTTTCATCAACACTCTGATAGTCCACAGATTACAGAATGCCTCCAGATGTGCTTCTTAAAACACTACTGGTCCTCCATTAAACGATCATAGCGTAGACTGTTTGGGACATTACTCCCATGGAGTAAAATGCGCATGATGAATGTTGTATTCAATCCTGATGCAATTTCTGTGTTTCATCAACACTGTGATAGTCCACACATTACAGAATGTCATCAGATGTGCATCGGAAACTTCTACTGGTCTTCCGGAGAACGATGAAAGCGTAAACTGTTTGAGACATTACTCCCATGGAGGAAAGTGCGCATGGTGACTGTTGTATTCAATATGGATGCAATTTCTGTGTTTCATCAACACTCTGATAATCCACAGGTTACAGAATGCCTCCAGATCTGCATCGAAAACTACTACTGGTCTTCCAGGAAACGATCAAAGCGTAGACAGTTTGAGACGTTACTCCCATGGAAGAAAGTGCGCATGGTGACTGTTGTATTCAATCCCGATGCAATTTCTGTGTTTCATCAACACTTTGAAGGTCCACAGATTACAGAATGCCTCCAGATGTCAATCGGAAACTACTACTGGTCTTGCAGGGAACGATCAAAGCGTAGACTGTTTGAGACATTACTCCCATGGAGGAAAGTGCGTATGGTGACTGTTGTATTCAATCCCGATGCTATTACTGTGTTTCATCAACACTGTGATAGTCCACACATGACAGAATTGCCACAGATGTGCATCGGAAACTTCTACTGGTCTTCCAGGGAACGATCAAAGCGAAAACTGTTTGAGACATTACTCCCATGGAGGAAAGGGCGCATGGTAACTGTTGTATTCAATCCTGATGCAATTTCTGTGTTTCATCAACACTCTGATGGTCCACACATTACAGAATGTCAGAAGATGTGCATCGGAAACTACTACTGGTCTTCCGTTGAACAATCAAAGCGTAGACTGTTTGAGACATTACTCCCATGTAGGAAAGTGCGCATGGTGGCAGTTGTATTCGATAGCAATTCAATTTCTGTGCTTCATCAACACTTTGAAGGTCCACAGATTACAAAACACCTCCAGATGTCCATCGGAAACTACTACTGGTCTTGCAGGGAACGATCAAAGCGTAGACTGTTTGAGACATTACTCCCATGGAGGAAAGTGCGCATGGCGACTGTTCTATTCAATCCTGATGCAATTTCTGTGTTTCATTAACACTCTGATAGTCCACACATTACAGAATGCCCCCAGATGTGCATCGGAAACTACTACTGATCTTCCAGGTTCGATCAAAGCGTAAACTGTTTGAGGCATTACTCCCATGGAGGAAAGTGCGCATGGTGACTGTTGTATTCAATCCCGATGCAATTTCTGTGTTTCATCAACACTTTGAAGGTCCACAGATTACAGAATGCCTCCAGATGTGCATCGGAAACTACTACTGGTCTTGCAGGGAACGATCAAAGCGTTGACAGTTTGAGACATTACTCCCATGGAGGAAAGTGCGCATGGTGACTGTTGTATTCAATCCCGATGCAATTTCTGTGTTTCATCAACACTCTGATAGTCCACACATTACAGAATGCCCACAGATGTGCATCGGAAACTACTACTGGTCTTCCAGGGATCGATTAAAGCGTAAACTGTTTAAGACATTACTCCCATGGAGGAAAGTGCACATGGTCGCTGTTGTATTCAATCCCGATGAAATTTCTGTGTTTCATCAACACTCTGATAGTCCAAAGATTACAGAATGTCCCCAGATGTGGATCGGAAACTACTACTGGTCTTGCAGGGAACGATCAAAACGAAAACTGTTTGAGACATTACTCCCATGGAGGAAAGTGCGCATGGTTATTGTTGTATCCAATCCCGATGCCATTTCTGTGTTTCATCAACACTTTGAAGGTCCACAGATTACAGAATACCTCCAGATGTGCATCGGAAACTACTACTGGTCTTGCAGGGAACGATCAAAGCGTAGACTGTTTGAGACATTACTCCCATGGAGGAAAGTGCGCATGGTGTCTGTTGTATTCAATCCCGATGCAATATCTGTGTTTCATCAACAATCTGATAGTCCACAGATTACAGAATGACACCAGATGTGCATCGGAAACTACTACTTGTCTTCCAGGGAACAATCAAAGAATAAACTGTTTGAGACATTACGCCCATGGAGGAAAGTGCGCATGGTGACTGTTGTATTCAATCCCGCGGCAATTTCTGTGTTTCATCAACACTTTGAAGTTCCACAGATTACAGAATGCCTCTAGATGTGCATCGCAAACGACTACTGGTCTTGCAGGGAACGATCAAAGCGTAGACTGTTTGAGACATTACTCCCATGGAGGAAAGTGCGCATGGTGAGTGTTGTATTCAATCCCGATGCAATTTTTTGTGTTTCATCAACACTCTGATAGTCCACACATTACAGAATATCCCCAGATGTGCATCGGAAACTACTACTGGTCTTGCAATGAACGGTCAAAGCGTAGACTGTTTGAGACATTACTCCCATGGAGGAAGGTGCGCATGGTGACTGTTCTATTCAATCCTGATGCAATTTCTGTGTTTCATCAATCTCTGATAGTCCACACATTACAGAATGCCCCCAGATGTGCATCGGAAACTACTACTGATCTTCCAGGGAACGATCAAAGCGTAAACTGTTTGAGACATTACTCCCATGGAGGAAAGGGCGAATGGTGATTGTTGTATTCAATCCTGATGCAATTTCTGTGTTTCATCAACACATTGAAGGTCCATACATTACAGAATGCCCCCAGATGTGCCTCAGAAACTGCTACTGGTCTTCCAGGGGAGAATCAAAGCGTAAACTGTTTGAGGCATTACTCCCAAGGAGGAAAGTGCGCATGGTGACTGTTGTATTTAATCCCGAAGCAATTTCTGTGTTTCATCAACACTCTGATAGTCCACAGATTACAGAATGCCTCCAGATGTGCATCGGAAACTACTACTGGTCCTCCAGGAAAGGATCAAATCGTAGACTGTTTGATACATTACTCCCATGGAGGAAAGTGCGCATGGTGACTGTTGTATTCAATCCCGCGGCAACTTCTGTGTTTCATCAACACTTTGAAGGTCCACAGATTACAGAATACCTCCAGATGTCCATCGGAAACTACTACTGGTCTTGCAGGGAGCGATCAAAGCGTAGACTGTTTGAGACATTACTCCCATGTACGATAGTGCGCATGGTGGCAGTTGTATTCGATAGCAATTCAATTTCTGTGCTTCATCAACACTTTGAAGGTCCACAGATTACAGAACACCTCCAGATGTCCATCGGAAACTACTACTGGTCTTGCAGGGAACGATCAAAGCGTAGACTGTTTGAGTCATTACTCCCATGGAGGAAAGTGCGCATGGCGACTGTTCTATTCAATCCTGATGCAATTTCTGTGTTTCATTAACACTCTGATAGTCCACACATTACAGAATGCCCCCAGATGTGCATCGGAAACTACTACTGATCTTCCAGGTTCGATCAAAGCGTAAACTGTTTGAGGCATTACTCCCATGGAGGAAAGTGCGCATGGTGATGGTTGTATTCAATCCCGATGCAATTTCTGTGTTTCATCAACACTTTGAAGGTCCACAGATTACAGAATGCCTCCAGATGTGCATCGGAAACTACTACTGGTCTTGCAGGGAACGATCAAAGCGTTGACAGTTTGAGACATTACTCCCATGGAGGAAAGTGCGCATGGTGACTGTTGTATTCAATCCCGATGCAATTTCTGTGTTTCATCAACACTCTGATAGTCCACACATTACAGAATGCCCACAGATGTGCATCGGAAACTACTACTGGTCTTCCAGGGATCGATTAAAGCGTAAACTGTTTAAGACATTACTCCCATGGAGGAAAGTGCATATGGTCGCTGTTGTATTCAATCCCGATGAAATTTCCTTGTTTCATCAACACTCTGATAGTCCACAGATTACAGAATGTCCCCAGATGTGGATCGGAAACTACTACTGGTCTTGCAGGGAACGATCAAAACGAAAACTGTTTGAGACATTACTCCCATGGAGAAAAGTGCGCATGGTTATTGTTGTATCCAATCCCGATGCCATTTCTGTGTTTCATCAACACTTTGAAGGTCCACAGATTACAGAATACCTCCAGATGTGCATCGCAAACGACTACTGGTCTTGCAGGGAACGATCAAAGCGTAGACTGTTTGAGACATTACTCCCATGGAGGAAAGTGCGCATGGTGAGTGTTGTATTCAATCCCGATGCAATTTTTTGTGTTTCATCAACACTCTGATAGTCCACACATTACAGAATGCCCCCAGATGTGCATCGGAAACTACTACTCATCTTCCAGGGAACGATCAAAGCGTAAACTGTTTGAGACATTACTCCCATGGAGGAAAGGGCGAATGGTGATTGTTGTATTCAATCCCGATGCAATTTCTGTGTTTCATCAACACATTGAAGGTCCATACATTACAGAATGCCCCCAGATGTTCCTCAGAAACTGCTACTGGTCTTCCAGGGAAGGATCAAAGCGTAAACTGTTTGAGGCATTACTCCCAAGGAGGAAAGTGCGCATGGTGACTGTTGTATTCAATCCCGAAGCAATTTCTGTGTTTCATCAACACTCTGATAGTCCACAGATTACAGAATGCCTCCAGATGTGCATCGGAAACTACTACTGGTCCTCCAGGAAAGGATCAAATCGTAGACTGTTTGATACATTACTCCCATGGAGGAAAGTGCGCATGGTGACTGTTGCATTCAATCCCGCGGCAACATCTGTGTTTCATCAACACTTTGAAGGTCCACAGATTACAGAATACCTCCAGATGTCCATCGGAAACTACTACTGGTCTTGCAGGGAGCGATCAAAGCGTAGACTGTTTGAGACATTACTCTCATGGAGGAAAGTGCGCATGGTGACTGTTCTATTCAATCTTGATGCAATTTCTGTGTTTCATTAACACTCTGATAGTCCACACATTACAGAATGCCCCCACATGTGCATCGGAAACTACTACTGGTCTTCCAGGGAACGATTAAAGCGTAAACTGTTCAGACATTACTCCCATGGAGAAAAGTGCGCATGGTGACTGTTGTATTCAATCCCGATGCAATTTCTGTGTTTCATCAACACTCTGATAGTCCAGAAATTACAGAATGCCCACAGATGTGCATCGGAAACTACTACTGGTCTTCCAGGGAACAATTAAAGCGTAAACTGTTTGAGACATTACTCCCATGGAGGAAAGTGCACATGGTCACTGTTGTATTCAATCCCGATGCAATTTCTGTGTTTCATCAACACTCTGATAGTCCACAGATTGCAGAATGTCCCCAGATGTGCATCGGAAACTACTACTGGTCTTGCAGGGAACGATCAAAACGTAAACTGTTTGAGACATTACTCCCATGGAGAAAAGGGCGCATGGTGATTGTTGTATTCAATCCCGATGCAATTTCTGTGTTTCATCAACACTCTAATAGTCCACACATTACAGAATGCCCCCAGATGTGCATCGGAAACTACTACTGGTCTTCCGGAGAACGATCAAAGCGTAAACTGTTTGAGACATTACTCCCATGGAGGAATGTGCGCATGGTGACTGTTGTATTCAATATGGATGCAATTTCTGTGTTTCATCAACACTCTGATAATCCACAGATTACAGAATGCCTCCAGATCTGCATCGGAAACTACTACTGTTCTTCCAGGAAACGATCAAAGCGTAGACAGTTTGAGACATTACTCCCATGGAGGAAAGTGCGCATGGTGACTGTTGTATTCAATCCCGATGCAATTTCTGTGTTTCATCAACACTTTGAAGGTCCACAGATTACAGAATGCCTCCAGATGTCAATCGGAAACTACTACTGGTCTTGCAGGGAACGATCAAAGCGTAGACTGTTTGAGACATTACTCCCATGGAGGAATGTGCGCATGGTGACTGTTGTATTCAATATGGATGCAATTTCTGTGTTTCATCAACACTCTGATAATCCACAGATTACAGAATGCCTCCAGATCTGCATCGGAAACTACTACTGGTCCTCCAGGAAACGATCAATTCGTAGACTGTTTGAGACATTACTCCCATGGAGGAAAGTGCGCATGGTGACTGTTGTATTCGATAGCGATTCAATATCTGTGTTTCATCAACACTTTGAAGGTCCACAGATTACAGAATGCCTCCAGATGTGCATCGGAAACTACGACTGGTCCTCCAGGAAACGATCAAATCGTAGACTGTTTGAGACATTACTCCCATGAAGGAAAGTGCGCATGGTGACTGTTGTATTCAATCCCGTGGCAACGTCTGTGTTTCATCAACACTTTGAAGGGCCACAGATTACAGAATACCTCCAGTTGTGCATCGGAAACTACTACTGGTCTTGCAGGGAGCGATCAAAGCGTAGACTGTTTGAGACATTACTCCCATGGAGGAAAGTGCGCATGGCGACTGTTCTATTCAATCCTGATGCAATTTCTGTGTTTCATTAACACTCTGATAGTCCACACATTACAGAATGCCCCCAGATGTGCATCGGAAACTACTACTGATCTTCCAGAATCGATCAAAGCGTAAACTGTTTGAGGCATTACTCCCATGGAGGAAAGTGCGCATGGTGACTGTTGTATTCAATCCCGATGCTATTTCTGTGTTTCATCAACACTTTGAAGGTCCACAGATTACAGAATGCCTCCAAATGTGCATCGGAAACTACTACTGGTCTTCCAGGGATCGATTAAATCGTAAACTGTTTAAGACATTACTCCCATGGAGGAAAGTGCACATGGTCACTGTTGTATTCAATCCCGATGAAATTTCTGTGTTTCATCAACACTCTGATAGTCCACAGATTACAGAATGACCCCAGATGTGGATCGGAAACTACTACTGGTCTTGCAGGGAACGATCAAAACGAAAACTGTTTGAGACATTACTCCCATGGAGAAAAGGGGGCATGGTGATTGTTGTATCCAATCCCGATGCCATTTCAGTGTTTCATCAACACTTTGAAGGTCCACAGATTACAGAATGCCTCCAGATGTGCATCGGAAACTACTACTGGTCTTGCAGGGAACGATCAAAGCGTAGACTATTTGAGACATTACTCCCATGGAGGAAAGTGCGCATGGTGTCTGTTGTATTCAATCCCGATGCAATTTCTGTGTTTCATCAACACTTTGATAGTCCACACATTACAGAATGACACCAGATGTGTATCGGAAACTAATACTGGCCTTCCAGGGAACGAAAAAAAGCGTAAACTGATTGAGACATTACTCCCATCTAGGAAAGTGCGCATGGTGACTGTTGTATTCAATCCCAATGCAATTTCTGTGTTTCATCAACAATCTGATAGTCCACAGATTACAGAATGACACCAGATGTACATCGGAAACTACTACTTGCCTTCCGGGGAACAATCAAAGAATAAACTGTTTGAGACATTACGCCCATGGAGGAAAGTGCGCATGGTGACTGTTGTATTCAATCCCGCGGCAATTTCTGTGTTTCATCAACACTTTGAAGGTCCACAGATTACAGAATGCCTCTAGATGTGCATCGCAAACGACTGCTGGTCTTGCACGGAACGATCAAAGCGTATACTGTTTGAGACATTACTCCCATGGAGGAAAGTGCGCATGGTGAGTGTTGTATTCAATCCCGATGCAATTTTTGGTGTTTCATTAACACTCTGATAGTCCACACATTACAGAATGGCCCCAGATATGCATCGGAAACTACTACTGGTCTTGCAATGAACGATCAAAGCGTAGACTGTTTGAGACATTACTCCCATGAAGGAAAGTGCGCATGGTGACTGTTCTATTCAATCCTGATGCAATTTCTGTGTTTCATCAACACTCTGATAGTCCACACATTACAGAATGCCCCCAGATGTGCATCGGAAACTACTACTGATCTTCCAGGGAACGATCAAAGCGTAAACTGTTTGAGACATTACTCCCATGGAGGAAAGGGCGAATGGTGATTGTTGTATTCAATCCCGATGCAATTTCTGTGTTTCATCAACACATTGAAGGTCCATACATTACAGAATGCCCCCAGATGTGCCTCGGAAACTGCTACTGGTCTTCCAGGGAAGGATCAAAGCGTAAACTGTTTGAGGCATTACTCCCAAGGAGGAAAGTGCGCATGGTGACTGTTGTATTCAATCCCGAAGCAATTTCTGTGTCTCATCAACACTCTGATAGTCCACAGATTACAGAATGCCTCCAGATGTGCATCGGAAACTACTACTGGTCCTCCAGGAAACGATCAAATCGTAGACTGTTTGAGACATTACTCCCATGGAGGAAAGTGCGCATGGTGACTGTTGTATTCGATAGCGATTCAATTTCTGTGTTTCATCAACACTTTGAAGGTCCACAGATTAAAGAATGCCTCCAGATGTGCATCGGAAACTACTACTGCTCCTCCAGGAAAGGATAAAATCGTAGACTGTTTGATACATTACTCCCATGGAGGAAAGTGCGCATGGTGAATGTTGTATTCAATCCCGCGGCCACTTCTGTGTTTCATCAACACTTTGAAGGTCCACAGATTACAGAATACCTCCAGATGTCCATCGGAAACTACTACTGGTCTTGCAGGGAGTGATCAAAGCGTAGACTGTTGAGACATTACTCCCATGGAGGAAAGTGCGCATGGTGACTGTTCTATTCAATCCTGATGCAATTTCTGTGTTTCATTTACACTCTGATAGTCCACACATTACAGAATGCCCCCACATGTGCATCGGAAACTACTACTGATCTTCCAGGGAACGATTAAAGCGTAAACTGTTTCAGACATTACTCCCATGGAGGAAAGTGCGCATGGTGACTGTTGTATTCAATCCCGATGCAATTTCTGTGTTTCATCAACACTCTGATAGTCCAGACATTACAGAATGCCCACAGATGTGCATCGGAAACTACTACTGGTCTTCCAGGGAACGATTAAAGCGTAAACTGTTTGAGACATTACTCCAATGGAGGAAAGTGCGCATGGTGACTGTTCTATTCAATCTTGATGCAATTTATGTGTTTCATCAACACTCTAATAGTCCACAAATTACAGAATGCCCCCAGATGTGCATCGGAAACTACTACTGATTTTCCAGGGAACGATCAAAGCGTAAACTGTTTGAGACATTACTCCAATGGAGGAAAGTGCGCATGGTGACTATTGTATCCAATCCCGCGGCAATTTCTGTGTTTCATCAACACTTAGAAGGTCCACAGATTACACAATGCCTCCAGATGTGCATCGCAAACTACTACTGGTCTTGCAGGGACCGATCAATGTGTAGACTGTTTGAGACATTACTCCCATGGAGGAAAGTGCGCATGGTGACTGTTGTATTCAATCCCGATGCAATTTCTGTGTTTCATCAACACTCTAATAGTCCACACATTACAGAATGATACCAGATGTGTATCGGAAACTACTACTGGCCTTCCAGGGAACAATCAAAGAATAAACTGTTTGAGACATTACGCCCATGGAGGAAAGTGCGCATGGTGACTGTTGTATTCAATCCTGATGTAATTTCTGTGTTTCATCAACACTCTGATGGTCCACAGAATACAGAATGCCTCCAGATGTGCTTCTTAAAACACTACTGGTCCTCCGTTAAACGAACATAGCGTAGACTGTTTGGGACATTACTCCCATGGAGTAAAATGCGCATGATGAATGTTGTATTCAATCCTGATGCAATTTCTGTGTTTCATCAACACTGTGATAGTCCACACATTACAGAATGTCATCAGATGTGCATCGGAAACTTCTACTGGTCTTCCGGAGAACGATCAAAGCGTAAACTGTTTGAGACATTACTCCCATGGAGGAAAGTGCGCATGGTGACTGTTGTATTCAATATGGATGCAATTTCTGTGTTTCATCAACACTCTGATAATCCACAGATTACAGAATGCCTCCAGATCTGCATCGGAAACTACTACTGGTCTTCCAGGAAACGATCAAAGCGTAGACAGTTTGAGACGTTACTCCCATGGAGGAAAGTGCGCATGGTGACTGTTGTATTCAATCCCGATGCCATTTCTGTGTTTCATCAACACTTTGAAGGTCCACAGATTACAGAATGCCTCCAGATGTCAATCGGAAACTACTACTGGTCTTGCAGGGAACGATCAAAGCGTAGACTGTTTGAGACATTACTCCCATGGAGGAAAGTGCGTATGGTGACTGTTGTATTCAATCCCGATGCTATTTCTGTGTTTCATCAACACTGTGATAGTCCACACATGGCAGAATTGCCACAGATGTGCATCGGAAACTTCTACTGGTCTTCCAGGTAACGATCAAAGCGTAAACTGTTTGAGACATTACTCCCATGGAGGAAAGTGCGCATGGTAACTGTTGTATTCAATCCTGATGTAATTTCTGTGTTTCATCAACACTCTGATGGTCCACACATTACAGAATGTCAGAAGATGTGCATCGGAAACTACTACTGGTCTTCCGTTGAACAATCAAAGCGTAGACTGTTTGAGACATTACTCCCATATAGGAAAGTGCGCATGGTGGCAGTTGTATTCGATAGCAATTCAATTTCTGTGCTTCATCAACACTTTGAAGGTCCACAGATTACAGAACACCTCCAGATGTCCATCGGAAACTACTACTGGCCTTGCAGGGAACGATCAAAGCGTAGACTGTTTGAGACATTACTCCCATGGAGGAAAGTGCGCATGGCGACTGTTCTATTCAATCCTGATGCAATTTCTGTGTTTCATTAACACTCTGATAGTCCACACATTACAGAATGCCCCCAGATGTGCATCGGAAAGTACTACTGATCTTCCAGGTTCGATCAAAGCGTAAACTGTTTGAGGCATTACTCCCATGGAGGAAAGTGCGCATGGTGACTGTTGTATTCAATCACGATGCAATTTCTGTGTTTCATCATCACTTTGAATGTCCACAGGTTACAGAATGCCTCCAGATGTGCATCGGAAACTACTACTGGTCTTGCAGGGAACGATCAAAGCGTTGACAGTTTGAGACATTACTCCCATGAAGGAAAGTGCGCATGGTGACAGTTGTATTCAATCCCGATGCAATTTCTGTGTTTCATCAACACTCTGATAGTCCACACATTACAGAATGCCCACAGATGTGCATCGGAAACTACTACTGGTCTTCCAGGGATCGATTAAAGCGTAAACTGTTTAAGACATTACTCCCATGGAGGAAAGTGCACATGGTCGCTGTTGTATTCAATCCCGATGAAATTTCTGTGTTTCATCAACACTCTGATAGTCCACAGATTACAGAATGTCCCCAGATGTGGATCGGAAACTACTACTGGTCTTGCAGGGAACGATCAAAACGAAAACTGTTTGAGACATTACTCCCATGGAGGAAAGTGCGCATGGTTATTGTTGTATCCAATCCCGATGCCATTTCTGTGTTTCATCAACACTTTGAAGGTCCACAGATTACAGAATACTTCCAGATGTGCATCGGAAACTACTACTGGTCTTGCAGGGAACGATCAAAGCGTAGACTGTTTGAGACATTACTCCCATGGAGGAAAGTGCGCATGGTGTCTGTTGTATTCAATCCCGATGCAATATCTGTGTTTCATCAACACTCTGATAGTCCACACATTACAGAATGATACCAGATGTGTATCGGAAACTACTACTGGCCTTCCAGGGAACAATCAAAGAATAAACTGTTTGAGACATTACGCCAATGGAGGAAAGTGCGCATGGTGACTGTTGTATTCAATCCCGCGGCAATTTCTGTGTTTCATCAACACTTTGAAGGTCCACAGATTACAGAATGCCTCTAGATGTGCATCGCAAACGACTACTGGTCTTGCAGGGAACGATCAAAGCGTAGACTGTTTGAGACATTACTCCCATGGAGGAAAGTGCGCATGGTGAGTGTTGTATTCAATCCCGATGCAATTTTTTGTGTTTCATCAACACTCTGATAGTCCACACATTAGAGAATGGCCCCAGATGTGCATCGGAAACTACTACTGGTCTTGCAATGAACGATCAAAGCGTAGACTGTTTGAGACATTACTCCCATGGAGGAAAGTGCGCATGGTGACTGTTCTATTCAATCCTGATGCAATTTCTGTGTTTCATCAACACTCTGATAGTCCACACATTACAGAATGCCCCCAGATGTGCATCGGAAACTACTACTGATCTTCCAGGGAACGATCAAAGCGTAAACTGTTTGAGACATTACTCCCATGGAGGAAAGGGCGAATGGTGATTGTTGTATTCAATCCCGATGCAATGTCTGTGTTTCATCAACACATTGAAGGTCCATACATTACAGAATGCCCCCAGATGTGCCTCAGAAACTGCTACTGGTCTTCCAGGGAAGGATCAAAGCGTAAACTGTTTGAGGCATTACTCCCAAGGAGGAAAGTGCGCATGGTGACTGTTGTATTCAATCCCGAAGCAATTTCTGTGTTTCATCAACACTCTGATAGTCCACAGATTACAGAATGCCTCCAGATGTGCATCGGAAACTACTACTGGTCCTCCAGGAAAGGATCAAATCATAGACTGTTTGATACATTACTCCCATGGAGGAAAGTGCGCATGGTGACTGTTGTATTCACTCCCGCGGCAACTTCTGTGTTTAATCAACACTTTGAAGGTCCACAGATTACAGAGTACCTCCAGATGTCCATCGGAAACTACTACTGGTCTTGCAGGGAGCGATCAAAGCGTAGACTGTTTGAGACATTACTCCCATGGAGGAAAGTGCGCATGGTGACTGTTCTATTCAATCTTGATGCAATTTCTGTGTTTCATTAACACTCTGATAGTCCACACATTACAGAATGCCCCCACATGTGCATCGGAAACTACTACTGATCTTCCAGGGAACGATTAAAGCGTAAACTGTTCAGACATTACTCCCATGGAGAAAAGTGCGCATGGTGACTGTTGTATTCAATCCCGATGCAATTTCTGTGTTTCATCAACACTCTGATAGTCCAGACATTACAGAATGCCCACAGATGTGCATCGGAAACTACTACTGGTCTTCCAGGGAACGATTAAAGCGTAAACTGTTTGAGACATTACTCCCATGGAGGAAAGTGCACATGGTCACTGTTGTATTCAATCCCGATGCAATTTCTGTGTTTCATCAACACTCTGATAGTCCACAGATTACAGAATGTCCCCAGATGTGCATCGGAAACTACTACTGGTCTTGCAGGGAACGATCAAAGTGTAAACTGTTTGAGACATTATTCCAATGGAGGAAAGTGCGCATGGTGACTGTTGTATCCAATCCCGCGGCAATTTCTGTGTTTCATCAACACTTAGAAGGTCCACAGATTACACAATGCCTCCAGATGTGCATCGCAAACTACTACTGGTCTTGCAGGCAACGATCAATGCGTAGACTGTTTGAGACATTACTCCCATGGAGGAAAGTGCGCATGGTGACTGTTGTATTCAATCACGATGCAATTTCTGTGTTTCATCAACACTCTAATAGTCCACACATTACAGTATGCCCCCATATGTACATCGGAAACTACTACTGGTCTTCCATTGAGCGATCAGAGCGTAAACCGTTTGAGACATTACTCCCATGGAGGAAAGTGCGCATGGTGACTGTTGTATTCAATCTCGAGGCAATTTCTGTGTTTCATCAACACTCTTATAGTCCACAGATTACAGAATGCCTCCAGATGTGCTTCTTAAAACACTACTGGTCCTCCATTAAACGATCATAGCGTAGACTGTTTGAGACATTACTCCCATGGAGGAAAATGAGCATGATGAATGTTGTATTCAATCCTGATGCAATTTCTGTGTTTCATCAACACTGTGATAGTCCACACATTACAGAATGTCATCAGATGTGCATCGGAAACTACTACTGGTCTTCCGGAGAACGATCAAAGCGTAAACTGTTTGAGACATTACTCCCATGGAGGAATGAGCGCATGGTGACTGTTGTATTCAATATGGATGCAATTTCTGTGTTTCATCAACACTCTGATAATCCACAGATTACAGAATGCCTCCAGATCTGCATCGGAAACTACTACTGGTCTTCCAGGAAACGATCAAAGCGTAGACAGTTTGAGACATTACTCCCATGGAGGAAAGTGCGCATGGTGACTGTTGTATTCAATCCCGATGCAATTTCTGTGTTTCATCAACACTTTGAAGGTCCACAGATTACAGAATGCCTCCAGATGTCAATCGGAAACTACTACTGGTCTTGCAGGGAACGATCAAAGCGTAGACTGTTTGAGACATTACGCCCATGGAGGAAAGTGCGTATGGTGACTTTTGTATTCAATCCTGATGCAATTTCTGTGTTTCATCAACACTCTGATAGTCCACACATGACAGAATTGCCACAGATGTGCATCGGAAACTTCTACTGGTCTTCCAGGGAACGATCAAAGCTTAAAGTGTTTGAGACATTACTCCCATGGAGGAAAGTGCGCATGGTAACTGTTGTATTCAATCCTGATGCAATTTCTGTGTTTCATCAACACTCTGATGGTCCACACATTACAGAATGTGAGAAGATGTGCATCGGAAACTACTACTGGTCTTCCGTTGAACAATCAAAGTGTAGACTGTTTGAGACATTACTCCCATGTAGGAAAGTGCGCATGGTGACAGTTGTATTCGATAGCGATTCAATTTCTGTGCTTCATCAACTCTTTGAAGGTCCACAGATTACAGAATGCCTCCAAATGTGCATCGGAAACTACTACTGGTCTTCCAGGAAACGATCAAATCGTAGACTGTTTGAGACATTACTCCCATGGAGGAAAGTGCGCATGGTGACTGTTGTATTCGATAGCGATTCAATATCTGTGTTTCATCAACACTTTGAAGGTCCACAGATTACAGAATGCCCCCACATGTGCATCGGAAACTACTACTGATCTTCCAGGGAACGATTAAAGCGTAAACTGTTTCAGACATTACTCCCATGGAGGAAAGTGCGCATGGTGACTGTTGTATTCAATCCCGATGCAATTTCTGTGTTTCATCAACACTCTGATAGTCCACACATTACAGAATGTCCCCAGATGTGCATCAGAAACTACTACTGGTCTTGCAGGGAACGATCAAAACGAAAACTGTTTGAGACATTACTCCCATAGAGAAAAGGGCGCATGGTGATTGTTGTATTCAATCCCGATGCAATTTCTGTGTTTCATCAACACTTTGAAGGTCCACAGATTACAGAATGCCTCCAGATGTGCATCGGAAACTACTACTGGTCTTGCAGGGAACGATCAAAGCGTAGACTGTTTGAGACATTACTCCCATGGAGGAAAGTGCGCATGGTGTCTGTTGTATTCAATCCCGATGCAATTTCTGTGTTTCATCAACACTCTGACAGTCCACACATTACAGAATGACACCAGATGTGTTTCGGAAACTACTAATGGCCTTCCAGGGAACGAAAAATGCGTAAACTGTTTGAGACATTACTCCCATCTAGGAAATTGCGCATGGTGACTGTTGTATTCAATCCCGATGCAATTTCTGTGTTTCATCAACAATCTGATAGTCCACAGATTACAGAATGACACCAGATGTGCATCGGAAACTACTACTTGTCTTCCAGGGAACAATCAAAGAATAAACTGTTTGAGACATTACGCCCATGGAGGAAAGTGCGCATGGTGACTGTTGTATTCAATCCCGCGGCAATTTCTGTGTTTCATCAACACTTTGAAGGTCCACAGATTACAGAGTGCCTCTAGATGTGCATCGCAAACGACTCCTGGTCTTGCAGGGAACGATCAAAGCGTAGACTGTTTGAGACATTACTCCCATGGAGGAAAGGGCGCATGGTGACTGTTGTATTCAATCCCGATGCAATTTCTGTGTTTCATCAACACTCTAATAGTCCACACATTACAGAATGCCCCCAGATGTGCATCGGAAACTACTACTGATCTTCCAGGGAACGATCAAAGCGTAAACTGTTTGAGACATTACTCAAATGGAGGAAAGTGCGCATGGTGACTGTTGTATCCAATCCCGCGGCAACTTCTGTGTTTCATCAACACTTAGAAGGTCCACAGATTACACAATGCCTCAAGATGTGCATCGCAAACTACTACTGGTCTTCCAGGGAACGATCAATGCGTAGACTGTTTGAGACATTACTCCTATGGAGGAAAGTGCGCATGGTGACTGTTGTATTCAATCCCGATGCAATTTCTGTGTTTCATCAACACTTTAATAGTCCACACATTACAGAATGCCCCCATATGTGCATCGGAAACTACTACTGGTCTTCCATTGAGCGATCAGAGCGTAAACCGTTTGAGACATTACTCCCATGGAGAAAAGTGCGCATGGTGACTGTTGTATTCAATCTCGAGGCAATTTCTGTGTTTCATCAACACTCTGATAGTCCACAGATTACAGAATGCCTCCAGATGTGCTTCTTAAAACACTACTGGTCCTCCATTAAACGATCATAGCGTAGACTGTTTAAGACATTACGCCCATGGAGGAAAGTGTGCATGATGAATGTTGTATTCAATCCTGATGCAATTTCTGTGTTTCATCAACACTGTGATAGTCCACACATTACAGAATGTCATCAGATGTGCATCGGAAACTACTACTGGTCTTCCGGAGAACGATCAAAGCGTAAACTGTTTGAGACATTACTCCCATGGAGGAATGTGCGCATGGTGACTGTTGTATTCAAAATGGATGCAATTTCTGTGTTTCATCAACACTCTGATAATCCACAGATTACAGAATGCCTCCAGATCTGCATCGGAAACTACTACTGGTCTTCCAGGAAACGATTAAAGCGTAGACAGTTTGAGGCATTACTCCCATGGAGGAAAGTGCGCATGGTGACTGTTGTATTCAATCCCGATGCAATTTCTGTGTTTCATCAACACTTTGAAGGTCCACAGATTACAGAATGCCTCCAGATGTCAATCGGAAACTACTACTGGTCTTGCAGGGAACGATCAAAGCGTAGACTGTTTGAGACATTACGCCCATGGAGGAAAGTGCGTATGGTGACTGTTGTATTCAATCCCAATGCAATTTCTGTGTTTCATCAACACTCTGATAGTCCACACATGACAGAATTGCCACAGATGTGCATCGGAAACTTCTACTGGTCTTCCAGATAACGATCAAAGCGTAAACTGTTTGAGACATTACTCCCATGGAGGAAAGTGCGCATGGTAACTGTTGTATTCAATCCTGATGCAATTTCTGTGTTTCATCAACACTCTGATGGTCCACACATTACAGAATGTCAGAAGATGTGCATCGGAAACTACTACTGGTCTTCCGTTGAATAATCAAAGCGTAGACTGTTTGAGACATTACTCCCATGTAGGAAAGTGCGCATGGTGACAGTTGTATTCGATAGCGATTCAATTTCTGTGCTTCATCAACACTTTGAAGGTCCACAGATTACAGAATGCCTCCAGATGTGCATCGGAAACTACTACTGGTCCTCCAGGAAACGATCAAATCGTAGACTGTTTGAGACATTACTCCCATGGAGGAAAGTGCGCATGGTGACTGTTGTATTCAATCCCGTGGCAACTTCGGTGTTTCATCAACACTTTGAAGGTCCACAGATTACAGAATACCTCAAGATGTGCATCGGAAACTACTACTGGTCTTGCAGGGAACGATCATAGCGTAGACTGTTTGAGACATTACTCCCATGGAGGAAAGTGCGCATGGTGACTGTTGTATTCGATAGCGATTCAATGTCTGTGTTTCATCAACACTTTGAAGGCCCACAGATTATAGAATGCCTCCAGATGTGCATCGGAAACTACTACTGGTCCTCCAGGAAACGTTCAAATCGTAGACTGTTTGAGACATTGCTCCCTTGGAGGAAAGTGCGCATGGTGACCGTTGTATTCAATCCCGATGCAATTTCTGTGTTTCATCAACACTCTGATATTCCACACATTACAGAATATCAGAAGATGTGCATCGGAAACTACTACTGGTCTTCCATTGAACGATCAAAGCGTAGACTGTTTGAGACATTACTCCCATGGAGGAAAGTGCGCATGGTGACTGTTGTATTCGATAGCGATTCAATATCTGTGTTTCATCAACACTTTGAAGGTCTACAGATTACAGAATGCCTCCAGATGTGCATCGGAAACTACTACTGGTCCTCCAGGAAACGATCAAATCGTAGACTGTTTGAGACATTACTCCCATGAAGGAAAGTGCGCATGGTGACTGTTGTATTCAATCCCGTGGCAACTTCTGTGTTTCATCAACACTTTGAAGGTCCACAGATTGCAGAATACCTCCAGATGTGCATCGGAAACTACTACTGGTCTTGCAGGGAACGATCAAAGCGTAGACTATTTGAGACATTACTCCCATGGAGGAAAGTGCGCATGGTGACTGTTCTATTCAATCCTGTTGCCATTTCTGTGTTTCATTAACTCTCTGATAGTCCACACATTACAGAATGCCCCCACATGTGCATCGGAAAATACTACTGATCTTCCAGGGAACGATTAAAGCGTAAACTGTTTCAGACATTACTCCCATGGAGGAAAGTGCGCATGGTGACTGTTGTATTCAATCCCGATGCAATTTCTGTGTTTCATCAACACTCTGATAGTCCACACATTACAGAATGTCCCCAGATGTGCATCGGAAACTACTACTGGTCTTGCAGGGAACGATCAAAACGAAAACTGTTTGAGACATTACTCCCATAGAGAAAAGGGCGCATGGTGATTGTTGTATTCAATCCCGATGCAATTTCTGTGTTTCATCAACACTTTGAAGGTCCACAGATTACAGAGTGCCTCCAGATGTGCATCGGAAACTACTACTGGTCTTGCAGGGAACGATCAAAGAATAAACTGTTTGAGACATTACTCCCATGGAGGAAAGTGCGCATGGTTTCTGTTGTATTCAATCCCGATGCAATTTCTGTGTTTCATCAACACTCTGACAGTCCACACATTACAGAATGACACCAGATGTGTTTCGGAAACTACTACTGGCCTTCCAGGGAACGAAAAAAAGCGTAAACTGTTTGAGACATTACTCCTATCTAGGAAAGTGCGCATGGTGACTGTTGTATTCAATCCCGATGCAATTTCTGTGTTTCATCAACAATCTGATCGTCCACAGATTACAGAATGACACCAGATGTGCATCGGAAACTACTACTTGTCTTCCAGGGAACAATCAAAGAATAAACTGTTTGAGACATTACGCCCATGGAGGAAAGTGCGCATGGTGACTGTTGTATTCAATCCCGCGGCAATTTCTGTGTTTCATCAACACTTTGAAGGTCCACAGATTACAGAATGTCTCTAGATGTGCATCGCAAACAACTACTGGTCTTGCAGGGAACGATCAAAACGTAGACTGTTTGAGACATTACTCCCATGGAGGAAAGTGCGCATGGTGACTGTTGTATTCAATCCCGATGCAATTTCTGTGTTTCATCAATACTCTGATAGTCCACATATTACAGAATGGCCCCAGATGTGCATCGGAAACTACCACTGGTCTTGCAATGAACGATCAAAGCGTAGACTGTTTGAGACATTACTCCCATGGAGGAAAGTGCGCATGGTGACTGTTCTATTCAATCCTGATGCAATTTCTGTGTTTCATCAACACTCTGATAGTCCACACATTACAGAATGCCCCCAGATGTGCATCGGAATCTACTACTGATCTTCCAGGGAACGATCAAAGCGTAAACTGTTTGAAACATTACTCCCATGGAGGAAAGGGCTAATGGTCATTGTTGTATTCAATCCAGATGCAATTTCTGTGTTTCATCAACACATTGAAGGTCCATACATTACACAATGCCCCCAGATGTGCATCGGAAACTGCTACTGGTCTTCCAGGGAACGATAAAACGTAAACTGTTTGAGACATTACGCCCATGGAGGAAAGTGCGCATGGTGACTGTTGTATTCAATCCCGCGGCAATTTCTGTGTTTCATCAACACTCTGATAGTCCACAGATTACAGAATGACTCCAGATGTGCATCGGAAACTACTACTGGTCCTCCAGGAAACGATCAAATCGTAGACTGTTTGAGACATTACTCCCATGGAGGAATGTGCGCATGGTGACTGTTGTATTCGATAGCGATTCAATTTCTGTGTTTCATCAACACTTTGAAGGTCCACAGATTACAGAATGCCTCCAGATGTGCATCGGAAACTACTACTGGTCCTCCAGGAAACGATCAAATCGTAGACTGCTTGAGACATTACTCCCATGGAGGAAAGTGCGAATGGTGACTGTTGTATTCAATCCCGCGGCAACTTCTGTGTTTCATCAACACTTTGAAGGTCCACAGATTACAGAATACCTCCAGATGTCCATCGGAAACTACTACTGGTCTTGCAGGGAACGATAAAAGCGTAGACTGTTTGAGACATTACTCCCATGGAGGAAAGTGCGCATGGTGACTGTTCTATTCAATCCTGATGCAATTTCTGTGTTTCATTAACACTTGATAGTCCAAACATTACAGAATGCCCCCACATGTGCATCGGAAACTACTACTGATCTTCCAGGGAACGATTAAAGCGTAAACTGTTTCAGACATTACTCCCAAGGAGGAAAGTGCGCATGGTGACTGTTGTATTCAATCTCGAGGCAATTTCTGTGTTTCAACAACACTTTGAAGGTCCACAGTTTACAGAATGCCTAGAGATGAGAATCGGAAACTACCACTGGTCTGGCAGGGAACGATCAAAGCGTAGACTGTTTGAGACATTACTCCCATGGAGGAAAGTGCGCATGGTGACTGTTGTATTCAATCGTAATGCAATTTCTGTGTTTCATCAACACTCTGATAGTCCACATATTACAGAATGCCAACAGATGTTCATCGAAAACTACTACTTCTCTTGCAGGTAACGATCATTGCGTAGACTGTTTGAGACATTACTCTGATGGAGGAAAGTGCGAATGGTGTCTGTTGTATTCAATACCAATGCAATTTCTGTGTTTCATCAACACTTTGAAGGTTCACAGATTACACAATGCCCCCAGATGTGCATCGGAAACTGCTACTGGTCATCCAGGGAACGATCAAAGCGTAAACTGTTTGAGACATTACGCCCATGGAGGAAAGTGCGCATGGTGACTGTTGTATTCAATCCCGCGGCAATTTCTGTGTTTCATCAACACTCTGATAGTCCACAGATTACAGAATGCCTCCAGATGTGCATCGGAAACTACTACTGGTCCTCCAGGAAACGTTCAAATCGTAGACTGTTTGAGACATTACTCCCATGGAGGATTGTGCGCATGGTGACTGTTGTATTCGATAGCGATTCAATTTCTGTGATTCATCAACACTTTGAAGGTCCACAGATTACAGAATGCCTCCAGATGTGCATCGGAAACTACTACTGGTCCTCCAGGAAACGATCAAATCGTAGACTGTTTGAGACATTACTCCCATGGAGGAAAGTGCGCATGGTGACTGTTGTATTCAATCCCGCGGCAACTTCTGTGTTTCATCAACACTGTGAAGGTCCACAGACTACAGAATACCTCCAGATGTCCATCGGAAACTACTACTGGTCTTGCAGGGAACGATCAAAGCGTAGACTGTTTAAGACATTACTCCCATGGAGGAAAGTGCGCATGGTGACTGTTCTATTCAATCCTGATGCAATTTCTGTGTTTCATTAACACTTGATAGTCCACACATTACAGAATGCCCCCACATGTGCATCGGAAACTACTACTGATCTTCCAGGGAATGATTAAAACGTAAACTGTTTCAGACATTACTCCCATGGAGGAAAGTGCGCATGGTGACTGTTGTATTCAATCCGGATGCAATTTCTGTGTTTCATCAACACTCTGATAGTTCACAAATTACAGAATGCACACATATGTGCATCGGAAACTACTACTGGTCTTGCAGGGAAGGATTAAAGCGTAAACTGTTTGAGACGTTTCTCCCATGGAGGAAAGTGCACATGGTGACTGTTGTATTCAATCCCGATGCAATTTCTGTGTTTCATCAACACTCTGATAGTCCACACATTACAGAATGCCCCCAGATGTGCATCGGAAACTACTACTGATCTTCCAGGGAACGATCAAAGCGTAAACTGTTTGAGACATTACTCCAATGGAGGAAAGTGCGCATGGTGACTCTGATACTCCACACATTACAGAATGCCCCCATATGTGCATCGGAAACTACTACTGGTCCTCCATTGAACGATCAAAGCGTATACCGTTTGAGACATTACACCCAAGGAGGAAAGTGCGCATGGTGACTGTTGTATTCAATCTCGAGGCAATTTCTGTGTTTCAACAACACTTTGAAGGTCCACAGTTTACAGAATGCCTAGAGATGTGCATCGGAAACTACCACTGGTCTGGCAGGGAACGATCAAAGCGTAGACTGTTTGAGACATTACTCCCATGGAGGAAAGTGCGAATGGTGACTGTTGTATTAAATCCTGATGCAATTTCTGTGTTTCATCAACATTTTGAAGGTCCACAGATTACAGAATGCCTCCAGATGTGCATCGGAAACTACTACTGGTCCTCCAGGACATTACGCCCATGGAGGCAAGTGCGTATGGTGACTGTTTTATTCAATCCCGATGCAATTTCTGTGTTTCATCAACACTCTGATAGTCCACACATTACAGAATGCCCACAGATGTGCATCGGAAACTTCTACTGGTCTTCCAGGGAACGATCAAAGCGTGAACTGTTTGAGACATTACTAACTTGTAGGAAAGTGCGCATGGCGATACTTGTATTCGATAGCGATTCAATTTCTGTGTTTCATCAACACTTTGAAGGTACACAGATTACAGAATGCCTCCAGATGTGCATCGGAAACTACTTCAGGTCCTCCAGGAAACGAACAAATCGTAGACTGTTTGAGACATTACTCCCATGGAGGAAAGTGCGCATGGTGACTGTTGTATTCAATCCCGCGGCAACTTCTGTGTTTCATCAACACTTTGAAGGTCCACAGATTACAGAATACCTCCAGATGTCCATCGGAAACTACTACTGGTCTTGCAGGGAACGATCAAAGCGTAGACTGTTTGAGACATTACTCCCATGGAGGAAAGTGCGCATGGCGACTGTTCTATTCAATCCTGATGCAATTTCTGTGTTTCATTAACACTCTGATAGTCCACACATTACAGAATGCCCCCACATGTGCATCGGAAACTACTACTGATCTTCCAGGGAACGATTAAAGCGTAAACTGTTTCAGACTTTACTCCCATGGAGGAAAGTGCGCATGGTGACTGTTGTATTCAATCCTGGTGCAATTTCTGTGTTTCATCAACACTCTGATAGTCCACACATTACAGAATGCCCCCAGATGTGCATCGGAAACTGCTGCTGGTCTTCCAGGTTCGATCTAAGCGTAAACTGTTTGAGGCATTACTCCCATGGACGAAAGTGCGCATGGTGACTGTTGTATTCAATCCCGATGCAATTTCTGTGTTTCATCAACACTTTGAAGGTCCATAGATTACAGAATGCCTCCAGATGTGCATCGGAAACTTCTACTGGTCTTGCAGGGAACGATCAAAGCGTTGACAGTTTGAGACATTCCTCCCATGGAGGAAAGTGCGCATGGTGACTGTTGTATTCAATCCCAATGCAATATCTGTGTTTCATCAACACTCTGATAGTCCACACTTTACAGAATGCTCACAGATGTGCATCGGAAACTACTACTGGTCTTCCAGGGAACGATTAAAGCGTAAACTGTTTAAGACATTACTCCCATGGAGGAAAGTGCACATGGTCACTGTTGTATTCAATCCCGATGAAATTTCTGAGTTTCATCAACACTCTGATAGTCCACAGATTACAGAATGTCCCCAGATGTGCATCGGAAACTACTACTGGTCTTGCAGGGAACGATCAAAACGAAAACTGTTTGAGACTTTACTCCCATGGAGAAAAGGGCGCATGGTGATTGTTGTATTCAATCCTGATGCAATTTCTGTGTTTCATCAACACTTTGAAGGTCCGCAGATTACAGAATGCCTCCAGATGTACATCGGAAACTACTACTGGTCTTGCAGGCAACGATCAAAGCGTAGACTGTTTGAGACATTACTCCCATGGAGGAAAGTGCGCATGGAGTCTGTTGTATTCAATCCCGATGCAATTTCTGAGTTTAATCAACACTCGGATAGTCCACACATTACAGAATGACACCAGATGTGTATCGGAAACTACTACTGGCCTTCTAGGGAACGAAAAAAAGCGTAAAATGTTTGAGACATTACTCCCATCTAGGAAAGTGCGCATGGTGACTGTTGTATTCAATCCCGATGCAATTTCTGTGTTTCATCAACAATCCGATAGTCCACAGATTACAGAATGACACCAGATGTGCATCGGAAACTACTACTTGTCTTCCAGGGAACAATCAAAGAGTAAACTGTTTGAGACATTACGCCCATGGAGGAAAGTGCGCATGGTGACTGTTGTATTCAATCCCGCGGCAATTTCTGTGTTTCATCAACACTTTGAAGGTCCACAGATTACAGAATGGCCCCAGATGTGCATCGGAAACTACTACTGGTCTTGCAATGAACGATCAAAGCGTAGACTGTTTGAGACATTACTCCCATGGAGGAAAGTGCGCATGGTGACTGTTCTATTCAATCCTGATGCAATTTCTGTGTTTCATCAACACTCTGATAGTCCACACATTACACAATGCCCCCAGATGTGCATCGGAAACTACTACTAATCTTCCAGGGAACGATCAAAGCGTAAACTGTTTGAGAAATTACTCCCATGGAGGAAAGTGCGAATGGTGATTGTTGTATTCAATCCCGATGCAATTTCTGTGTTTCATCAACACGTTGAAGGTCCACACATTACAGAATGCCCCCAGATGTGCATCGGAAACTGCTACTGGTCTTCCAGGGAACGATCAAAGCGTAAACGTTTTGAGGCATTACTCCCAAGGAGGAAAGTGCGCATGGTGACTGTTGTATTCAATCCCGAAGCAATTTCTGTGTTTCATCAACACTCTGATAGTCCACAGATTACAGAATGCCTCCAGATGTGCATCGAAAATTACTACTGGTCTTGCAGGGAACGATCATTTCGTACACTGTTTGAGACATTACTCTGATGGAGGAAAGTGCGAATGTTGACTGTTGTATTCAATCACGATGCAATTTCTGTGTTTCATCAACACTTTGAAGGTTCACAGATTACAGAATGCCTCCAGATGTGTATCGGTAACTACTACTGGTCTTGCAGGGAACGATCAAAGCGTAGACTGTTTGAGACATTACTCCCATGGAGGAAAGTGCGTATGGTGACTGTTGTATTCAATCCCGATGAATTTCTCTGTTACATCAACACTCTGATAGTCCACAGATTACAGAATGTCCCCAGATGTGCATCGGAAACTACTACTGGTGTTCCAGTTAACGATCAAAGCGTAAACTGTTTGAGGCATTACTCCCAAGGAGGAAAGTGCACATGTTGACTGTTGTATTCAATCCCGAAGCAATTTCTGTGTTTCATCAACACTTTGAAGGTCCACAGATTGCAGAATGCCACCAGATGTGCTTCAGAAACTACTACTGGTCTTGCAGGGAACGATCAAAGCGTAGAATGTTGGAGACATTACTCCCATGGAGGAAAGTGCGCATGGTGTATGTTGTATTCAATCCCGATGCAAGTTCTGTGTTTCATCTACACTCTGATAGTCCACAGATTACAGAATGACACAAGATGTGCATCGGAAACTACTACTGGTCTTCCAAGGAACAATCAAAGCGTAGACTGTTTGAGACATTACTCCCATTGAAGAAAGTGCGCATGGTGACAGTTGTATTCAATCCCGATGCAATTTCTGTGTTTCATCAAAACTTTGAAGGTCCAGATATTACAGAATGCCTCCAGATGTGCTTCGGAAAACACTACTGGTACTCCAGGAAACGATCATAGTGTAGACTGTTTGAGACATTACTCACATGGAGGAAAATGCGCATGATGAATGTTGTATTCAATCCTGATGCATTTTCTGTGTTTCGTCAACACACATTACAGAATGTCATCAGATGTGCATCGGAAACTACAACTGGTCTTCAGGAGAACGATCAAAACGAAAACTGTTTGAGACATTACTCCCATGGAGGAAAGTGCGCATGGTGACTGTTGTATTCAATACCGATGCAATTTCTGTGTTTCATCAACACTCTGATAATCCACAGATTACAGAATGCCTCCAGATCTGCATCGGAAACTACTACTGGTCTTGCAGGGAACGATCAATGCGTAGACTGTTTGAGACATTACTCCCATGTAGGAAAGTGCGCATGGTGACTGTTGTATTCAATTCTAATTCAATTTCTGTGTTTCATCAACACTCTGATAGTACACACAATACAGAATGCCCCCAGATGTGCATCGGAAACTACTACTGATCTTCCAGAAAACGATCAAAGCGTAAACTGTTTCAGACATTACTCCCATGGAGGAAAGTGCGTATGGTGACTGTTGTGTTCAATCCCGATGCAATTTCTGTGTTTCATCAACACTCTGATGGTCCACACATTACAGAATGTCAGAAGATGTGCATCGGAAACTACTACTGGTCTTCCATTGAACGATCAAAGCGTAGACTGTTTGAGACATTACTCCCATGGAGGAAAGTGCGCATGGTGACTGTTGTATTCGATAGCAATTCAATTTCTGTGTTTCATCAACACTTTGAAGGTCCACAGATTATAGTATGCCTCCAGATGTGCATCGGAAGCTACTACTGGTCTTGCAGAGAACGATCAAAGCGTTCACAGTTTGAGACATTACTTCCATGGAGGAAAGTGCGCATGGTGACTGTTGTATTCAATCCCGATGCAATTTCTGTGTTTCATCAACACTCTGATAGTCCACACACTACAGAATGCCCACAGATGTGCATCGGAAACTACTACTGTTCTTCCAGGGAACGATCAAAGCTTAAACTGTTTGAGACATTACTCCTATGGAAAAAAGTGCGCATGGTAACAGTTGTATTCAATCCTGATGCATTCACTGTGTTTCATCAACACTCTGATGGTCCACACATTACAGAATGTCAGAAGATGTGCATCGGAAACTACTACTGGTCTTCCATTGAACGATCAAAGCGTAGACTGTTTGAGACATTACTCCCATGGAGGAAAGTGCGCATGGTGACTGTCGCAATCGATAGCAATTCAATTTCTGTGTTTCATCAACACTTTGAAGGTCCACAGATTACAGTATGCCTCCAGATGTGCATCGGAAGCTACAACTGGTCTTGCAGGGAACGATCAAAGCGTTCACAGTTTGAGACATTACTTCAATGGAGGAAAGTGCGCATGGTGACTGTTGTATTCAATCCCGATGCAGTTCCTGTGTTTCATCAACACTCTGATAGTCCACACACTACAGAATGCCCACAGATGTGCATCGGAAACTACTACTGGTCTTCCAGGGAACGATCAAAGCTTAAACTGTTTGGGACATTACTCCTATGGAATAAAAGTGCTCATGGTAACTGTTTTATTCAATCCTGATGCAATTACTGTTTTTCATCAACACTCTGATGTTCCACACATTACAGAATGTCAGAAGATGTGCATCGGAAACTACTACTGGTCTTCCATTGAACGATCAAAGCGTAGACTGTTTGAGACATTACTCCCATGGAGGAAAGTGCGCATGGTGACTGTTGTAATCGATAGCAATTCAATTTATATGTTTCATCAACACTTTGAAGGTCCACAGATTGCTGTATGCCTCCAGATGTGCATCGGAAGCTACTATTGGTCTTGCAGGGAACGATCAAAGCGTTCACAGTTTGAGACATTACTTCCATGGAGGAAAGTGCGCATGGTGACTGTTGTATCCAATCCCGCGGCAATTTCTGTGTTTCATCAAGACTTTGAAGGTCCATAGATCACAGAATGCCCCCAGATGTGCATCAGAAACTACTACTGATCTTCCAGAAAACGATCAAAGCGTAAACTGTTTCAGACATTACTCCCATGGAGGAAGTGCGCATGGTGACTGTTGTATTGAATCCCGATGCAATTTTTGTGTTTCATCAACACTTTGAAGGTCCACAGATTACAGAATGCCTCCAGATGTCAATCGGAAACTGCTACTGGTCTTGCAGGGAACGATCAAAGCGTTCACAGTTTGAGACATTACTTCCATGGAGGAAAGTGCACATGGTGACTGTTGTATTCAATCCCGATGCAATTTCTGTGTTTCATCAACACTCTGATAGTCCACACACTACAGAATGCCCACAGATGTGCATCGGAAACTACTACTGGTCTTCCAGGGAACGATCAAAGCTTAAACTGTTTGAGACATTACTCCTATGGAAAAAAGTGCGCATGGTAACAGTTGTATTCAATCCTGATGCAATTACTGTGTTTCATCAACACTCTGATGGTCCACACATTACAGAATGTCAGAAGATGTGCATCGGAAACTACTACTGGTCTTCCATTGAACGATCAAAGCGTACACTGTTTGAGACATTACTCCCATGGAGGAAAGTGCGCATGGTGACTGTTGCAATCGATAGCAATTCAATTTCTGTGTTTCATCAACACTTTGAAAGTCCACAGATTACAGTATGCCTCCAGATGTGCATCGCAAACTACTACTGGTCTTGCAGGGAACGATCAATGCGTAGACTGTTTGAGACATTACTCCCATGTAGGAAAGTGCGCTTGGTGACTGTTGTATTCAATTCTGATTCAATTTCTGTGTTTCAACAACACTCTGATAGTCCACACAATACAGAATGCCCCCAGATGTGCATCGGAAACTACTACTGATCTTCCAGAAAACGATCAAAGCGTAAACTGTTTCAGACATTACTCCCATGGAGGAAAGTGCGCATGGTGACTGTTGTATTCAATCTTGGTGCAATTTCTGCGTTTCATCAACACTGTGATAGTCCACACATTACAGAATGTCATCAGATGTGCATCAGAAACTACTACTGGTCTTCCGGATAACGATCAAAGCGTAAACTGTTTGAGACATTAATCCCATGGAGGAAAGTGCGCATGGTGACTGTTGTATTCAATCCCGAGGCAATTTCTGTGTTTCATCAACACTTTGAAGGTCCACAGTTTACAGAATGCCTAGAGATGTGCATCGGAAACTACCACTGGTCTGGCAGGGAACGATCAAAGCGTAGACTGTTTGAGACATTGCTCCCATGGAGGAAAGTGTGAATGGTGACTGTTGTATTAAATCCTGAAGCAATTTCTGTGTTTCATCAACACTCTGATAGTCCAACCATTACAGAATGCCCCCAGATGTGCATCGGAAACTGCTGCTGGTCTTCCAGGTTCGATCAAAGCGTAAACTGTTTGAGGCATTACTCCCTTGGAGGAAAGTGCGCATGGTCACTGTTGTAATCAATCCCGATGCAATTTCTGTGTTTCATCAACACTTTGAAGGTCGACAGATTACAGAATGCCTCCAAATGTGCATCGGAAACTACTACTGGTCTTGCAGGGAACGATCAAAGCGTTGACAGTTTGAGACAATACTCCTATGGAGGAAAGTGCGCATGGTGACAGTTGTATTCAATCCCGATGCAATTTCTGTGTTTCATCAACACTCTGATAGTCCACACATATCAGAATGCCCACAGATGTGCATCGCAAAGTACTACTGGTCTTCCAGGGAACGATTAAAGCGTAAACTGTTTGAGACATTACTCCCATGGAGGAAAATGCACATGGTCACTTTTGTATTCAATCCCGATGCTATTTCTGTGTTTCATCAACACTCTGAATGTCCACAGATTACAGAATGTCCCCAGATGTGCATCGGAAACTACTACTGGTCTTGCAGGGAACGATCAAATCGAAAACTGTTTGAGACATTACTCCCATGGAGAAAAGGGCGCATTGTGATTGTTGTATTCAATCCCGATGCAATTTCTGTGTTTCATCAACACTTTAAGGTCCACTGATTGCAGAATGCCTCCAGATGTGCTTTAGAAACTAGTACTGGTCTTGCAGGGAACGATCAAAGCGTAGACTGTTGGAGACATTACTCCCATGGAGGAAAGTGCGCATGGTGACTGTTGTATTCAATCCCGATGCAATTTCTGTGTTTCATCTACACTCTGATAGTCCACAGATTACAGAATGACACCAGATGTGCATCGGAAACTACTACTGGTCTTCCAAGGAACAATCGAAGCGTAGACTGTTTGAGACATTACTCCCATTGAGGAAAGTGCGCATGGTGACTGTTGTATTCAATCCCGATGCAATTTCTGTGTTTCATCAAAACTTTGAAGGTCCACATATTACAGAATGCCTCCAGATGTGTTTCGGAAAACACTACTGGTCCTCCAGGAAACGATCATAGTGTAGACTGTTTGAGACATTACTCACATGGAGGAAAATGCGCGTGATGAATGTTGTATTCAATCCTGATGCATTTTCTGTGTTTTATCAACACTGTGATAGTCCACACATTTGAGAATGTCATCAGATGTGCATCGGAAACTACAACTGGTCTTCCGGAGAACGATCAAAACGAAAACTGTTTGAGACATTACTCCCATGGAGGAAAGTGCGCATGGTGACTGTTGTATTCAATCCCGATGCAATTTCTGTGTTTCATCAACACTCTGATAATCCACACATTACAGAATGCCTCCAGATCTGCATCGGAATCTACTACTGGTCTTCCAGGAAACGATCAAATCGTATACAGTTTGAGAAATTACTCCCATGGAGGAAAGTGCGCATGGTGACTGTTGTATTCAATCCCGATGCAATTTCTGTGTTTCATCAACACTTTGAAGGTCCACAGATTACAGAATGCCTCCAGATGTCAATCGGAAACTGCTACTGGTCTTGCAGGGTACGATCAAAGCTTAGACTGTTTGAGACATTAAGCCCATGGAGGAAAGTGTGTATGGTGACTGTTGAATTCAATCCGGATGCAATTTCTGTGTTTCATCAACACTCTGATAGTCCACACACTACAGAATGCCCACAGATGTGCATCGGAAACTACTACTGGTCTTCCAGGGAACGATCAAAGCTTAAACTGTTTGAGACATTACTCCTATGGAAAAAAGTGCGCATGGTAACTGTTGTATTCAATCCTGATGCAATTTCTGTGTTTCATCAACACTCTGATGGTCCACACTTTACAGAATGTCAGAAGATGTGCATCGGAAACTACTACTGGTCTTCCATTGAACGATCAAATCGTAGACTGTTTGAGACATTACTCCCATGGAGGAAAGTGCGCATGGTGTCTGTTGTATTCGATAGCAATTCAATTTCTGTGTTTCATCAACTCTTTGAAGGTCCACAGATTACAGTATGCCTCCAGATGTGCATCGGAAGCTACTACTGGTCTTGCAGGGAACGATCAAAGCGTTCACAGTTTGAGACATTACTTCCATTGAGGAAAGTGCGCATGGTGACTGTTGTATTCAATCCCGATGCCATTTCTGTGTTTTATCAACATTCTGATAGTCCACACACTACAGAATGCCCACAGATGTGCATCGGAAACTACTACTGGTCTTCCAGGGAACGATCAAAGCTTAAACTGTTTGAGACATTACTCCTATGGAAAAAAGTGCGCATGGTCACTGTTGTATTCAATCCTGATGCAATTTCTGTGTTTCATCAACACTCTGATGGTCCACACATTACAGAATGTCAGAAGATGTGCATCGGAAACTACTACTGGTCTTCCATTGAACGATCAAAGCGTAGACTGTTTGAGACATTACTCCCATGGAGGAAAGTGCGCATGGTGACTGTTCTATTCAATCCTGATGCAATTTCTGTGTTTCATCAACACTCTGATAGTCCACACATTACAGAATGCCCACAGATGTGCATCGGAAACTGCTGCTGGTCTTCCAGGTTCGATCAAAGCGTAAACTGTTTGAGGCATTACTCCCTTGGAGGAAAGTGCGCATGGTGACTGTTGTAATCAATCCCGATGCAATTTCTGTGTTTCATCAACACTTTGAAGGTCCACAGATTACAGAATGCCTCCAAATGTGCATCGGAAACTACTACTGGTCTTGCAGGGAACGATCAAAACGTTGACAGTTTGAGACATTACTCCTATGGAGGAAAGTGCGCATGGTGACTGTTGTATTCAATCCCGATGCAATTTCTGTGTTTCATCAACACTCTGATACTCCACACATATCAGAATGCCCACAGATGTGCATCGGAAACTACTACTGGTCTTCCAGGGAACGATTAAAGCGTAAACTGTTTGAGACATTACTCCCATGGAGGAAAGTGCACATGGTCACTGTTGTATTCAATCCCGATGCAATTTCTGTGTTTCATCAACACTCTGATAGTCCACAGATTACTGAATGTCCCCAAATGTGCATCGGAAACTACTACTGGTATTGCAGGGAACGATCAAAACGAAAACTGTTTGAGACATTACTCCCATGGAGAAAAGTGCGCATTGTGATTGTTTTATTCAATCCCGATGCAATTTCTGTGTTTCATCAACACTTTGAAGGTCCACAGATTACAGAATGCCTCCAAATGTGCATCGGAAACTACTACTGGTCTTGCATTGAACGATCAAAGCGTTGACAGTTTGAGACATTACTCCTATGGAGGAAAGTGCGCATGGTGACTGTTGTATTCAATCCCGATGCAATTTCTGTGTTTCATCAACACTCTGATACTCCACACATATCAGAATGCCCACAGATGTGCATCGGAAACTACTACTGGTCTTCCAGGGAACGATTAAAGCGTAAACTGTTTGTGACATTACTCCCATGGAGGAAAGTGCGCATGGTGACTGTTGTATTCGATAGCAATTCAATTTCTGTGTTTCATCAACACTTTGAAGGTCCACAGATTACAGTATGCCACCAGATGTGCATCGGAAGCTACTACTGGTCTTGCAGGGAACGATCAAAGCGTTCACAGTTTGAGACATTACTTCCATTGAGGAAAGTGCGCATGGTGACTGTTGTATTCAATCCCGATGCCATTTCTGCGTTTTATCAACACTCTGATAGTCCACACACTACAGAATGCCCACAGATGTGCATCGGAAACTACTACTGGTCTTCCAGGGAACGATCAAAGCTTAAACTGTTTGAGACATTACTCCTATGGAAAGAAGTGCGCATGGTAACTGTTGTATTCAATCCTGATGCAATTTCTGTGTTTCATCAACACTCTGATGGTCCACACATTACAGAATGTCAGAAGATGTGCATCGGAAACTACTACTGGTCTTCCATTGAACGATCAAAGCGTAGACTGTTTGATACATTACTCCCATGGAGGAAAGTGCGCATGGTGACTGTTGTAATCGATAGCAATTCAATTTCTGTGTTTCATCAACACTTTGAAGGTCCACAGTTTACAGTATGCCTCCAGATGTGCATCGGAAGCTACTACTGGTCTTGCAGGGAACGATCAAAGCGTTCACAGTTTGAGACCTTACTTCCATGGAGGAAAGTGCGCATGGTGACTGTTGTATCCAATCCCGCGGCAATTTCTGTGTTTCATCAACACTTTGAAGGTCCACAGATTACAGAATGCCTCCAGATGTGCATCGCAAACTACTACTGGTCTTGCAGGGAACGATCAATGCGTAGACTGTTTGAGACATTACTCCCATGGAGGAAAGTGCGCATGGTGACTGTTGTCTTCATTCCCGATGCAATTTCTGTGTTTCATCAACACTCTGATAGTCCACACATTACAGAATGCCCCCATATGTGCATCGGAAACTACTACTGGTCATCCATTGAACGATCAAAGCGTAAAACCGTTTGAGACATTACTCCCATGGAGGAAAGTGCGCATGTTGACTGTTGTATTCAATCTCGGGGCAATTTCTGTGTTTCATCAACACTTTGAAGGTCCACAGTTTACAGAATGCCTAGAGATGTGCATCGGAAACTACCACTGGTCTGGCAGGGAACGATCAAAGCGTAGACTGTTTGAGACATTGGTCCCATGGAGGAAAGTGCGAATGGTGACTGTTGTATTAAATCCTGCTGCAATTTCTGTGTTTCATCAACACTTTGAAGGTCCACAGATTACAGAATGCCTCCAGATGTGCATCGGAAACTACTACTGATCTTCCAGAAAACGATCAAAGCGTAAACTGTTTCAGACATTACTCCCATGGAGGAAAGTGCGCATGGTGACAGTTGTATTCGATAGCGCTTCAATTTCTGTGTTTCATCAACACTTTGAAGGTCCACAGATTACAGAATACCTCCAGATGTCCATCGGAAACTACTACTGGTCTTGCAGGGAACGATCAAAGCGTAGACTGTTTGAGACATTACTCCCATGGAGGAAAGTGCGCATGGTGACTGTTGTATTCAATCCCGATGCAATGTCTGTGTTTCATCAACACTCTGATAGTCCACACATTACAGAATGCCCACAGATGTGCATCGGAAACTGCTGCTGGTCTTCCAGGTTCGATCAAAGCGTAAACTGTTTGAGGCATTACTCCCTTGGAGGAAAGTGCGCATGGTGACTGTTGTAATCAATCCCGATGCAATTTCTGTGTTTCATCAACACTTTGAAGGTCCACAGATTACAGAATGCCTCCAAATGTGCATCGGAAACTACTACTGGTCTTGCAGGGAACGATCAAAGCGTTGACAGTTTGAGACATTACTCCTATGGAGGAAAGTGCGCATGGTGACTGTTGTATTCAATCCCGATGCAATTTCTGTGTTTCATCAACACTCTGATACTCCACACATATCAGAATGCCCACAGATGTGCATCGGAAACTACTACTGGTCTTCCTGGGAACGATTAAAGCGTAAAATATTTGAGACATTACTCCCATGGAGGAAAGTGCACATGGTCACTGTTGTATTCAATCCCGATGCAATTTCTGTGTTTCATCAACACTCTGTTAGTCCACAGATTACTGAATGTCCCCAGATGTGCATCGGAAACTACTACTGGTCTTGCAGGGAAAGATCAAAACGAAAACTGTTTGAGACATTACTCCCATGGAGAAAAGTGCGCATTGTGATTGTTGTATTCAATCCCGATGCAATTTCTGTGTTTCATCAACACTTTGAAGGTCCACAGATTACAGAATGCCCTCAGATGTGCATCGGAAACTACTACTGGTCTTGCAAGGAACGATCAAAGCGTAGACTGTTTGAGACATTACTCCCATGGAGGAAAGTGCGCATGGTGTCTGTTGTATTCAATCCCGATGCAATTTCTGTGTTTCATCAACACTGTGATAGTCCACACATTACAGAATGACACCAGATGTGTTTCGGAAACTACTACTGGCCTTCCAGGGAACGAAAAAAAGCGTAAACTGTTTGAGACATTACTCCCACCTAGGAAAGTGCGCTTGGTGACTGTTGTATTCAAACCCGATGCAATTTCTGTGTTTCATCAACAATCTGATAGTCCACAGATTACAGAATGTCCCCAGATGTGCATCGGAAACTACTACTGGTGTTCCAGTTAACGATCAAAGCGTAAACTGTTTGAGGCATTACTCCCAAGGAGGAAAGTGCACATGGTGACTATTGTATTAAATCCCGATGCAATTTTTGTGTTTCATCAACACTTTGAAGGTCCACAGATTGCAGAATGCCTCCAGATATGCATCAGAAACTACTACTGGTCTTGCAGGGAACGATCAAAGCGTAGACTGTTGGAGACATTACTCCCATGGAATAAAGTGCGCATGGTGACTGTTGTATTCAATCCCGATGCATTATCTGTGTTTTATCAACACTCTGATAGTCCACAGATTACAGAATGACACCAGATGTGCATCGGAAACTACTACTGGACTTAGAGGGAACTATCAAAGCGTAGACTGTTTGAGACATTACTCCCATTGAGGAAAGTGCGCATGGTGACTGTTGTATTCAATCCCGATGCAATTTCTGTGTTTCATCAAAACTTTGAAGGTCCACATATTACAGAATGCCTCCAGATGTGCTTCGGAAAACACTACTGGTCCTCCAGGAAGCGATCATAGTGTATACTGTTTGAGACATTACTCCCATGGAGGAAAATGCGCATGATGAATGTTGTATTCAATCCTGATGCAATTTCTGTGTTTCATCAACACTGTGATAGTCCACACATTACAGAATGTCATCAGATGTGCATCGGAAACTACAACTGGTCTTCCGGAGAACGATCAAAGCGTAAACAGTTTGAGACATTACTCCCATGGAGGAAAGTGCGCATGGTGACTGTTGTATTCAATACCGATGCAATTTCTCTGTTTCATCAACACTCTGATAATCCACAGATTACAGAATGCCTCCAGATTTCCATCGGAAACTACTACTGGTCTTCCAGGAAACGATCAAAGCGTAGACAGTTTGAGACATTACTCCCTTGGAGGAAAGTGCGCGTGGTAACTGTTGTATTCAATCCCGATGCAATTTCTGTGTTTCATCAACACTTTGAAGGTCCACAGACTACAGAATGCCTCCAGATGTCAATCGGAAACTACTACTGGTCTTGCAGGGAACGATCAAAGCGTAGACTGTTTGAGACATTACGCCCATGGAGGAAAGTGCGTATGGTGACTGTTGTATTCAATCCCGATGCAATTTCTGTGTTTCATCAACACACTGATAGTCCACACATTACAGAATGCCCACAGATGTGCTTCGGAAACTACTACTGGTCTTCCAGGGAACGATCAAAGCTTAAACTGTTTGAGACATTACTCCTATGGAAAAAAGTGCGCATGGTAACTGTTGTATTCAATCCTGATGCAAATTCTGTGATTCATCAACACTCTGATGGTCCGCACGTTACAGAATGTCAGAAGATGTGCATCGGAAATTACTACTGGTCTTCCATTGAACGATCAAAGCGTAGACTGTTTGAGACATTACTCCCATGGAGGAAAGTGCGCATGGTGACTGTTGTATTCGATAGCGATTCAATTTCTGGGTTTCATCAACACTTTGAAGGTCCTCAGATGACAGTATGCCTCCAGATGTGCATCGGAAACTACTACTGGTCCTCCAGGAAACAATCAAATCGTAGACTGTTTGAGATATTACTGCCATGGAGGAAATTGCGCATGGTGACTGTTGTATTCAATCCCGCAGCAATTTCTATGTTTCATCATCACTTTGAAAGTCTACAGATTACAGCATACCTCCAGATGTCCATCGGAAACTACTGCTGGTCTTGCAGGGAACGATCAAAGCGTAGACTGTTTGAGACATTACTCCCATGGAGGAAAGTGGGCATGGTGACTGTTCTATTCAATCCTGATGCAATTTCTGTGTTTCATTAACACTCTGATAGTCCACACATTACAGAATGCCCCCACATGTGCATCGGAAACTACTACTGATCTTCCAGGGAACGATTAAAGCGTAAACTGTTTCAGACATTACTCCCATGGAGGAAAGTGCGCATGGTGACTGTTTTATTCAATCCCGATGCAATTTCTGTGTTTCATCAACACTCTGATAGTCCACACATTACAGAATGCCCACAGATGTGCATCGGAAACTACTACTGGTCTTCCAGGGAACGATCAAAGCGTAAACTGTTTGAGACATTACTCCCATGCAGGAAAGTGCACATGGTCACTGTTGTATTCAATCCCGATGCAATTTCTGTGTTTCATCAACACTCTGATAGTCCACAAATTACAGAATGTCCCCAGATGTGCATCGGAAACTACTACTGGTCTTGCAGGGAACGATCAAAACGTAAACTGTTTGAGACATTACTCCCATGGAGGAAAGGGCGCATGGTGATTGTTGTATTCAATCCCGATGCAATTCCTGTGTTTCATCAACACTTTAAAGATCCACAGATTACAGAATGCCTCCAGATGTGCATCGGAAACTACTACTGGTCTTGCAGGGAACGATCAAAGCGTAGACTGTTTGAGACATTACTCTCAAGGAGGAAAGTGCGCATGGTGTCTATTGTATTCAATCCCGATGCAATTTCTGTGTTTCATCAACACTCTGATAGACCACACATTAAAGAAAGAAACCAGATGTGTATCGGAAACTACTACTTGCCTTCCAGGGAACGAAAAAGAGCGTAAACTGTTTGAGACATTACACCCATGGAGGAAAGTGCGCATGGTGACTGTTGTATTCAATCCCGATGCAATTTCTGTGTTTCATCAACACTCTGATAGTCCACACATTACAGAATGCCCACAGATGTGCATCAGAAACTACTACTGGTCTTCCAGGGAACGATCAAAGAATAAACTCTTTGAAACATTACTCCCATGGAGGAAAGTGCACATGGTGACTGTTGTATTCAATCCCGATGCAATTTCTCTGTTACATCGACACTGATAGTCCACAGATTACAGAATGTCAACAGGTGTGCATCGGAAACTACTACTGGTGGTTCAGTTAACGATCAAAGCGTAAACTGTTGGAGACATTACTCCCATGGAGGAAAGTGCGCATGGTGACTGTTGTATTCAATCCCGATGCATTTTCTGTGTTTCATCAACACCCTGATAGTCCACAGATTACAGAATGACACCAGATGTGCATCGGAAACTACTACTGGTCTTCCAGGGAACAATCAAAGCGTAGACTGTTTGAGACATACTCCCATTGAGGAAAGTGCGCATGGTGACTGTTGTATTCAATCCCGATGCAATTTCTGTGTTTCATTAAAACTTTGAAAGCCAAAGATTACAGAATGCCTCCAGATGTGCTTCGGAAAACACTACTGTTCCTCCAGGAAACGATCATAGCGTAGACTGTTTGAGACATTACTTCCATGGAGGAAAATGCGCATGATGTATGTTGTATTCAATCCTGATGCAATTTCTGTGTTTCATCAACACTGTGATAGTCCACACATTACAGAATGTCATCAGATGTGCATCGGAAACTACTACTGGTCTTCCGGAGAACGATCAAAGCGTAAACTGTTTGAGACATTACTCCCATGGAGGAAAGTGCGCATGGTGACTGTTGTATTCAATACCGAGGCAATTTCTGTGTTTCATCAACACTCTGATAATCCACAGACTACAGAATGCCTCCAGATCTGCATCTGAAACTACTACTGGTCTTCCAGGAAATGATCGAAGCGTAGACAGTTTGAGACATTACTCCCATGGAGGAAAATGCGCATGGTGACTGTTGTATTCAATCCCGATGCAATTTCTGTGTTTCATCAACACTCTGATAGTCCACACATTACAGAATGCCCACAGATGTGCATCTGAAACTACTACTGGTCTTGCAATGAACGATCAAAGCGTAGACTGTTTGAGACATTACTCCCATGGAGGAAAGTGCGCATGGTGACTGTTCTATTCAATCCTGATGCAATTTCTGTGTTTCATCAACACTCTGATAGTCTACATATTACAGAATGCCCCCAGATGTGCATCGGAAACTACTACTGATCTTCCAGGGAACGATCAAAGCGTAAACTCTTTGAGACATTACTCCCTTGGAGGAAAGGGCGCATGGTGATTGTTGTATTCAATCCCGATGCAATTTCTGTGTTTCATCAACATTTTGAAGGTCCACAGATAACAGAATGCCTCCAGATCTACATCGGAAACTACTACTGGTCTTCCAGGAAACGATCAAAGTGTAAACTGTTTGAGACATTACTCCCATGGAGGAAAGTGAACATGGTGACGGTTGTGTTCAATCCCGATGCAATTTTTGTGTTTTTTCTACACTCTGATAGTCCACAGATTACAGAATGTACCCAGATGTGCATCGGAAACTACTACTGGTCTTGCAGGGAACGATCAAAGCGTAAACTGTTTGAGACATTACGCCCTTGGAGGAAAGGGCGCATGGTGATTGTTGTATTCAATCCCGATGCATTTCTGTGTTTCATCAACACTCTGAATGTCCACAGATTACAGAATGCCTTCAGATGTGCATCGGAAACTACCACTGGTCTTGCAGGGAACGATCAAAGCGTAGACTGTTTGGGACATTACTCCCATGGAGGAAAGTGGGCATGGTGACTGTTGTATTCAATGCCGCGGCAATTTCTGTGTTTCATCAACACTTTGAAGGTGCACTGAATACAGAACGCCTCCAGATGTGCATCGCAAACTACTACTGGTCTTGCAGGGAACGATCAAAGCGTAGACAGTTTGAGACATTACTCTCATGGAGGAAAGTGCGCATGGTGACTGTTGCATTTAATCTATATGCAATTTCTGTGTTTCATCAACACTCTGATAGTCCACACATTACAGAATGCCCCCAGATGTGCATCGGAAACTGCTGCTGGTCGTCCAGGTTCAATCAAAGCGAAAACTGTTTGAGGAATTACTCCCATGGAGGAAAGTGCGCATGGTGACTGTTGTATTCAATCCCGATGCAATTTCTGTGTTTCATCAACACTCTGATAGTCCACACATTACAGAATGCCCACAGATGTGCATCGGAAACTACTACTGGTCTTCCAGGGAACGATCAAAGCGTAAACTGTTTGAGACATTACTACCATGGAGGAAAGTGCGCATGGTCACTGTTGTATTCAATCCCGTTTGCTATTTCTGTGTTTCATCAACACTCTGATAGTCTACAGATTACAGAATGTCCCCGGATGTGCATCGGAAACTACTACTGGTCTTGCAGGGAACGATCAAAATTTAAACTGTTTCAGCCATTACTCCCATGGAGGAAAGGGCGCATGGTGATTGTTGTATTCAATCCCGATGCAATTTCTGTGTTTCATCAACACTCTCATAGTCCACACATTACAGAATGACACCAGATGTGCATCAGAAACTACTACTTGTCTTCCAGGGAACAATCAAAGAGTAAACTGTTTGAGACATTACGCCCATCGAGGAAAGTGCGCATGGTGACTGTTGTATTCAATCCCGCGGCAATTTCTGTGTTTCATCAACACTTTGAAGGTCCACAGATTTCAGAATGCCTCCAGGAGTGCATCGCAAACGACTACTGGTCTTGCAGGGAACGATCAAAGCGTAGACTGTTTGAGACATTACTCCCATGGAGGAAAGTGCGCATGGTGACTGTTCTATTCAATCCTGATGCAATTTCTGTGTTTCATCAACACTCTGATAGTCCACATATTACAGAAGGCCCCCAGATGTGCATCGGAAACTACTACTGAACTTATAGGGAACGATCAAAACGTAAACTGTTTGAGACATTACTCCCATGGAGGAAAGGGCGCATGGTGATTGTTGTATTCAATCCCGATGCAATTTCTGTGTTTCATCAACACTTTGAAGGTCCACAGACTATAGAATGCCTCCAGATCTACATCGGAAACTACTACTTGTCTTCCAGGGAACAATCAAAGCGTAGACTGTTTGAGACATTACTCCCATGGAGGAAAGTGCGCATGGTGACTGTTGTATTCAATTCCGATGCAATTTCTGTGTTTCATCAACACTCTGATAGTCCACACATTACAGAATGGCCCCAGATGTGCATCGGAAACTACTACTGGTCTTGCAATGTACGATCAAAGCGTAGACTGTTTGAGACATTACTCCCATGGAGGAAAGGGCGCATGGTGACTGTTCTATTCTATCCTGATGCAATTTCTGTGTTTCATCAACACTCTGATAGTCCACATATTACAGAATGCCCCCAGATATGCATCGGAAACTACTACTGATCTTCCAGGAAACGATCAAAGCGTAAACTGTTTGAGACATTACTCCCATGGAGGAAAGGGCGCATGGTGATTGTTGTATTCAATCCCGATGCAAATTCTGTGTTTCATCAACACTTTGAAGGTCCACAGACTACAGAATGCCTCCAGATCTACATCGGAAACTACTATTGGTCTTCCAGGAAACGATCAAAGCGTAAACTGTTTGAGACATTACTCCCATGGAGGAAAGGGCGCATGGTGATTGTTGTATTCAATCCCGATGCATTTCTGTGTTTCATCAACACTTTGAAGGTCCACAGATTACAGAATGCCTCCAGGTGTGCATCGGAAACTACTACTGGTCTTGCAGGGAACGATCAAAGCGTAGACTGTTTGAGACATTACTCAGATGGAGGAAAGTGCGCATGGTGTCTGTTGTATTCAATCACGATCCAATTTCTGTGTTTCATGAACATCCTGATAGTCCACAGATTACAGAACGCCTCCAGATCTGCATCGGAAACTACTACTGGTCTTGCAGGGAACGATCAAAGCGTAAACTGTTTGAGACATTACTCCCATGGGGAAAGTGCGCATGGTGGCTGTTGTATTCAATCCTGATGCAAATTCTGTGTTTCATCAACAATCTGATAGTCCAAACATTACAGAATGCCCATAGATGTGCATCGGAAACTACCACTGGTCTTCCAGGGAACGGTCAAAGCGTAAACTGTTTGAGACATTACGCCCATGGAGGAAAGTGCACATGGTGACTGTTGTATTCAATCCCGATGCAATTCCTTTGTTTCATCAACACTCTGATAGTCCACAGATTACAGAATGCCTCCAGATGTGGATCGGAAACTACTGCAGGTCTTCCAGGGAACGATCAAATCTTAGACTGTTTGAGACATTACTCCCATGGAGGTAAGTGCGCATGGTGACTGTTCTATTCAATCCCGATGCAATTTATGTGTTTCGTCAACACTCTGATAGTCCACACATTACAGAATGGCCCCAGATGTGCATCGGAAACTACTACTGGTCTTGCAGGGAACGATCAAAGCGTAGACTGTTTGAGACATTACTCCCATGAAGGAAAGTGCGCATGGTGATTGTTCTATTCAATCCTGATGCAATTTCTGTGTTTCATCAACACTCTGATAGTGCACACATTACAGTATGCCCCCAGATGTGCCTCGGAAACTACTACTGATCTTTCAGGGAACGATCAAAGCGTAAACTGTTTCAGACATTACTCCCATGGAGGAAAGTGTGCATGGTGACTGTTGTATTCAATTCCGATGCAATTTCTGTGTTACATCAACACTCTGATAGTCCACAGATTACAGAATGCCTCCAGATCTGCATCGGAAATTACTACTGGTCTTCCAGGAAACGATCAAAGCGTAGACAGTTTTAGACATTACTCCCATGGAGGAATGTGCGCATGGTGACTGTTGCATTCATTCCCGATGCAATTTCTGTGTTTCATCAACACTTTGCAGGTCCACTGATTACAGAATGCCTCCAGTTGTGCATCGCAAACTACTACTGGTCTTGCAGGGAACGATCAAATCGTAAACTGTTTGAGACATTACTCCCATGTAGGAAAGTGCGCATGGTGACTGTTGTATTCAATCCCGAAGGAATTTCTGTGTTTCATCAACACTCTGATAGTCCACAGATTTCAGAATGCCTCCAGATGTGCATCGGAAACTAATACTGGTCTTCCAGGAAACGATCAAAGCGTAGACAGTTTGAGACTTTACTCCCATGGAGGAAGGTGCGCATGGTGACTGTTGCATTCAATCCCGATTCAATTTCTGTGTTTCAACAACACTCTGATAGTCCACACATTACAGAATGCCTTCAGATGTGCATCGGAAACTACTACTGGTCTTCCAGGGAACGATCAAAGCGTAGACTGTTTGAGACATTACTCCCATTTAGGAAAATTGCGCATGGTGACTGTTGTATTCAATCCCGTTTCAACAACACTCTGATAGTCCACAGATTACAGAATGAACCCAGATGTTCTCCGGAAACAACTACTGGTCGTCCAGGGAACGATCAAAGCGTAAACTGGTTGAGACATTACTCCCATGAAGGAAAGTGCGCATGGTGACTGTTGTATTCAATCCTGATGCAAACTCTGTGTTTCATCAACACTCTGATAGTCCAAACATTACAGAGTGCCCCCAGATGTGCATCGGACACTACCACTGGTCATCCAGTTAACGATCAAAGCGTAAACTGTTTGAGACATTACTCCCATGGAGGAAAGTGCGCATGGTCACTGTTGTATTCCATCCTGATGCAATTTCTGTGTTTCATCAACACTCTGATAGTCCACACATTGCAGAATGCCCCCAGATGCGCATCGGAAAATATTACTGGTCTTCCAGGGAACGATCAAAGCGTAGACTGTTTGAGATATTACTCCCATGGAGGAAAGTGCGCATGGTGACTGTTGTATTCAATCCTGATGCAATTCCTATGTTTCATCAACACTCTGATAGTCCACAGATTACAGAATGCCTCCAGATGTGCATCGGAAACTACTACAGGTCTTCCAGGGAACGATCAAAGCGTAGACTGTTTGAGACATTACTCCCATGGAGGAAATTGCGCATGGTGACTGTTGTATTCAATCCCGATGCATTTTCTGTGTTTCATCAACACTTTGAAAGTCCACAGGTTACAGAATGCCTCCAGATGTGCATCGGAAACTACTACTGGTCTTGAAGGGAACGATCAAAGCGTAGACTGTTTGAGACATTACGCCCACGGAGGAAATTGCGCATGGTGACTGTTGTATTCAATCCCGATGCAATTTCTCAGTTTCATCAACACTCGAATAGTCCACACATTACAGAATGCCCACAGATGTACATCGGAAATTACTACTGGTCTTCAAGGCAACGATCAAAGCGTAAACTGTTTGAGACATTACTCCCATGGAGGAAAGTGCGCATGGTGACTGTTGTATTCAATCCCGCGGTAATTTCTGTCTTTCATCAACACATTGAAGGTCCACAGATTACAGAATACCTCCAGATGTGCATCGCAAACTACTACTGGTCTTGCAGGAACGATCAAAGCGTAGACAGTTTGAGACATTACTCCCATGGAGGAAAGTGCGAATGGTCACTGTTCTATTCAATCCTGATGTAATTTCTGTGTTTCATCAAAACTCTGATAGTCCACACATTACAGAATGTCCCCAGATGTGCATTAGAAACTGCTACTGGTCTTCCAGGTTCTATCAAATCGTAAACTGTTTGAGGCATTACTCCCCAGGAGAAAAGTGCGCATGGTGACTGTTGTATTCATTCCCGATGCAATTTCTGTGTTTCATCAACACTCTGGTAGTATACAGATAACAGAATGCCTTCAGATGTGCATCGAAAACTACTACTGGTCTTCCAGGGAACGATCAAAGCGTAGACTGTTTGAGACATTACTCCCATGGAGGAAAGTGCGCATGGTGACTGTTGTATTCAATCCTGATGCAATTTCTGTGTTTCATCAACACTTTGAAGGTCCACACATTACAGAATGGCTCCAGATGTGCATCGCAAACTACTACTGGTCTTGCAGGGAACGATCAAAGCGTAGACTGTTTGAGACATTACTCCCATGGAGGAAAGTGCGCATGGTGACTGTTCCATTCAATCCTGATGCAATTTCTGTGTTTCATCAACACTCTGATAGTCCACACATTACAGAATGCCCCCAGATGTGCATCGGAAAATACTGCTGATCTTCCAGGAAACGATAAAAGCGTAAACTGTTTCAGACATTACTCCCATGGAGGAAAGTGCGCATGGTGACTGTAGTATTCAATCCCGATGCACTTTCTGTGTTTCATCAACACTCTGATAGTCCACACATTACAGAATGCCTCCAGATCTGCATCGGAAACTACTGCTGGTCTTCCAGGAAACGATCAAAGCGTAGACAGTTTGAGACATTACTCCCATGGAGGAAAATTGCGCATGGTGTCTGTTGTATTCAATCCCGATTCAATGTCTGTGTTTCAACAACACTCTGATAGTCCACACATTACAGAATGAACCCAGGTGTTCTTCGGAAACAACTACTGGTCTTCCAGGGATCGATCAGAGCGTAAACTGGTTGAGACATTACTCCCATGGAGGAAAGTGCGCATGGTGAATGTTGTATTCAATCCTGATGCAAATTCTGTGTTTCATCAACACTCTGATAGTCCTAACATTACAGAATGCCCCCAGATGTGCATCGGAAACTACCACTGGTCATCCAGGGAACGATCAAAGGGTAAACTGTTTGAGACATTACTCCCATGGTGGAAAGTGCGCAATGTGACTGTTGTATTCAATCCTGATGCAATTTCTGTGTTTCATCAACACTCTGATAGTCCACACATTACAGAATGCCCCCAGATGTGCACCGGAAACTATTACTGGTCTTCCAGGGAACGATCAAAGCCAAAACTGGCTGATACATTACTCCCATGCAGGAAAGTGCACATGGTGACTGTTGTATTCAATCCCGATGCCATTCCTTTGTTTCATCAACACTCTGATAGTCCACAGATTACAGAATGCCTCCAGATGTGCATCGGAAACTACTACAGGTCTTCCAGGGAACGATCAAAGCGTAGACTGTTTGAGACATTACTCCCATGGAGGAAATTGCGCATGGTGACTGTTGTGTTCAATTCCGATGCATTTTCTGTGTTTCATCAACACTTTGAAGGTCTACAGGTTACAGATTGCCTCCAGATGTGCATCGGAAACTACTACTGGTCTTGAAGGGAACTATCAAAGCGTAGACTGTTTGAGACATTACGCCCACGGAGGAAAGTGCGTATGGAGACTGTTGTATTCAGTCCCGATGCAATTTCTCTGTTTCATCAACACTGGAATAGTCCACACATTACAGAATGCCCACAGATGTGCATCGGAAACTACTACTAGTCTTCAAGGGAACGATCAAAGCGTAGACTGTTTGAGACATTACTCCCATGGAGGAAAGTGCGAATGGTGACTGTTCTATTCAATCCTGATGCAATTTCTGTGTTTCATCAACACTCTGATAGTCCACACATTACAGAATGCCCCCAGATGTGCATCGGAAACTACTACTGATCTTCCAGGGAACGATCAAAGAGTTAACTGTTTGAGACATTACTCCCATGGTGGAACCTGTGCATGGTGACTGTTGTATTCAATCCCGATGCAGTTTCTGTTTTTCATTAACACTCTGATAGTCCACAGATTACAGAATGCCTCCAGATCTGCATCGGAAATTACTACTGGTCTTCCAGGAAACGATCAAAGCGTAGACAGTTTGAGACATTACTCTCATGGAGGAAAGTGCGCATGGTGACTGTTGCATTTAATCCATATGCAATTTCTGTGTTTCATCAACACTCTGATAGTCCACACATTACAGAATGCCCCCAGATGTGCATCGGAAACTGCTGCTGGTCGTCCAGGTTCAATCAAAGCGAAAACTATTTGAGGAATTACTCCCATGGAGGAAAGTGCGCATGGTGACTGTTGTATTCAATCCCGATGCAATTTCTGTGTTTCATCAACACTTTGAAGGTCCATAGATTACAGAATGCCTCCAGATGTGCATCGGAAACTACTACTGGTCTTGCAGGGAACGATCAAATCGTTGACAGTTTGAGACATTACTCCCATGGAGGAAAGTGCGCATGGTGACTGTTGTATTCAATCCCGATGCAATTTCTGTGTTTCATCAACACTCTGATAGTCCACACATTACAGAATGCCCACAGATGTGCACCGGAAACTACTACTGGTCTTCCAGGAAACGATCAAAGCGTAAACTGTTTGAGACATTACTCCCATGGAGGAAAGTGCGCATGGTCACTGTTGTATTCAATCCCGATGCAATTTCTGTGTTTCATCAAAACTCTGATAGTCCACAGATTACAGAATGTCCCCGGATGTGCATCGGAAACTACTACTGGTCTTGCAGGGAACGATCAAAATGTAAACTGTCTCAGACATTACTCCCATGGAGGAAAGGGCGCATGGTGATTGTTGTATTCAATCCCGATGCAATTTCTGTGTTTCATCAACACTCTCATAGTCCACACATTACAGAATGACACCAGATGTGTATCTGAAACTACTACTGGCTTTCCAGGGAACGAAAAAAAGCGTAAACTGTTTGAGACATTACTCCCATGGAGGAAAGTGCGCATGGTGACTGTTGTATTCAATCCCGATGCAATTTCTGTGTTTCATCAACAATCTGATAGTCCACAGATTACAGAATGACACCAGATGTGCATCGGAAACTACTACTTGTCTTCCAGGGAACAATCAAAGAGTAAACTGTTTGAGACATTACGCCCATCGAGGAAAGTGCGCATGGTGACTGTTGTATTCAATCCCGCGGCAATTTCTGTGTTTCATCAACACTTTGAAGGTCCACAGATTTCAGAATGCCTCCAGGAGTGCATCGCTAACGACTACTGGTCTTGCAGGGAACGATCAAAGCGTAGACTGTTTGAGACATTACTCCCATGGAGGAAAGTGCGCATGGTGACTGCTGTATTCAATCCCGATGCAATTTCTGTGTTTCATCAACACTCTGATAGTCCACACATTACAGAATGGCCCCAGATGTGCATCGGAAACTACTACTGGTCTTGCAATGAACGATCAAAGCGTAGACTGTTTGAGACATTACTCCCATGGAGGAAAGTGCGCATGGTGACTGTTCTATTCAATCCTGATGCAATTTCTGTGTTTCATCAACACTCTGATAGTCCACATATTACAGAAGGCCCCCAGATGTGCATCGGAAACTATTACTGATCTTATAGGGAACGATCAAAACGTAAACTGTTTGAGACATTACTCCCATGGAGGAAAGGACGCATGGTGATTGTTGTATTCAATCCCGATGCAATTTATGTGTTTCGTCAACACTCTGATAGTCCACACATTACAGAATGGCCCCAGATGTGCATCGGAAACTACTACTGGTCTTGCAGGGAACGATCAAAGCGTAGACTGTTTGAGACATTACTCCCATGAAGGAAAGTGCGCATGGTGACTGTTGTATTCAATCCCGATGCAATTTCTGTGTTTCATCAACAATCTGATAGTCCACAGATTACAGAATGACACCAGATGTGCATCGGAAACTACTACTTGTCTTCCAGGGAACAATCAAAGAGTAAACTGTTTGAGACATTACGCCCATGGAGGAAAGTGCGCATGGTGACTGTTGTATTCAATCCCGCGGCAATTTCTGTGTTTCATCAACACTTTGAAGGTCCACAGATTTCAGAATGCCTCCAGGAGTGCATCGCAAACGACTACTGGTCTTGCAGGGAACGATCAAAGCGTAGACTGTTTGAGACATTACTCCCATGGAGGAAAGTGCGCATGGTGACCGTTGTATTCAATCCCGATGCAATTTCTGTGTTTCATCAACACTCTGATAGTCCACACATTACAGAATGGCCCCAGATGTGCATCGGAAACTACTACTGGTCTTGCAATGAACGATCAAAGCGTAGACTGTTTGAGACATTACTCCCATGGAGGAAAGTGCGCATGGTGACTGTTCTGTTCAATCCTGATGCAATTTCTGTGTTTCATCAACACTCTGATAGTCCACATATTACAGAAGGCCCCCAGATGTGCATCGGAAACTACTACTGATCTTATAGGGAACGATCAAAACGTAAACTGTTTGAGACATTACTCCCATGGAGGAAAGGGCGCATGGTGATTGTTGTATTCAATCCCGATGCAAATTCTGTGTTTCATCAACACTTTGAAGGTCCACAGACTACAGAATGCCTCCAGATCTACATCGGAAACTACTACTGGTCTTCCAGGAAACGATCAAAGCGTAAACTGTTTGAGACATTACTCCCATGGAGGAAAGTGCGCATGGTCACTCTTGTATTCAATCCCGATGCAATTTCTGTGTTTCATCAACACTCTGATAGTCCACAGATTACAGAATGTCCCCGGATGTGCATCGGAAACTACTACTGGTCTTGCAGGGAACGATCAAAATGTAAACTGTCTCAGACATTACTCCCATGGAGGAAAGGGCGCATGGTGATTGTTGTATTCAATCCCGATGCAATTTCTGTGTTTCATCAACACTCTCATAGTCCACACATTACAGAATGACACCAGATGTGTATCTGAAACTACTACTGGCTTTCCAGGGAACGAAAAAAAGCGTAAACTGTTTGAGACATTACTCCCATGGAGGAAAGTGCGCATGGTGACTGTTGTATTCAATCTTGATGCAATTTCTGTGTTTCATCAACAATATGATAGTCCACAGATTACAGAATGACACCAGATGTGCATTGGAAACTACTACTTGTCTTCCAGGGAACAATCAAAGAGTAAACTGTTTGAGACATTACGCCCATCGAGGAAAGTGCGCATGGTGACTGTTGTATTCAATCCCGCGGCAATTTCTGTGTCTCATCAACACTTTGAAGGTCCACAGATTTCAGAATGCCTCCAGGAGTGCATCGCAAACGACTAGTGGTCTTGCAGGGAACGATCAAAGCGTAAAATATTTGAAACATTACTCCCATGGAGGTAAGTGCGCATGGTGACCGTTGTATTCAATCCCGATGCAATTTCTGTGTTTCATCAACACTCTGATAGTCCACACATTACAGAAGGCCCCCAGATGTGCATCGGAAACTACTACTGATCTTATAGGGAACGATCAAAACGTAAACTGTTTGAGACATTACTCCCATGGAGGAAAGGGCGCATGGTGATTGTTGTATTCAATCCCGATGCAATTTCTGTGTTTCATCAACACTTTGAAGGTCCACAGACGATAGAATGCCTCCAGATCTACATCGGAAACTACTACTTGTCTTCCAGGGAACAATCAAAGCGTAGACTGTTTGAGACATTACTCCCATGGAGGAAAGTGCGCATGGTGATTGTTGTATTCAATCCTGATGCAATATCAGTGTTTCATCAACACTCTGATAGTCCACATATTGCAGAATGCCCCCAGATATGCATCGGAAACTACTACTGATCTTCCAGGAAACGATCAAAGCGTAAACTGTTTGAGACATTACTCCCATGGAGGAAAGGGCGCATGGTGATTGTTGTATTCAATCCCGATGCAAATTCTGTGTTTCATCAACACTTTGAAGGTCCACAGACTACAGAATGCCTCCAGATCTACATCGGAAACTACTACTGGTCTTCCAGGAAACGATCAAAGCGTAAACTGTTTGAGACATTACTCCCATGGAGGAAAGTGCGCATGGTCACTCTTGTATTCAATCCCGATGCAATTTCTGTGTTTCATCAACACTCTGATAGTCCACAGATTACAGAATGTCCCCGGATGTGCATCGGAAACTACTACTGGTCTTGCAGGGAACGATCAAAATGTAAACTGTCTCAGACATTACTCCCATGGAGGAAAGGGCGCATGGTGATTGTTGTATTCAATCCCGATGCAATTTCTGTGTTTCATCAACACTCTCATAGTCCACACATTACAGAATGACACCAGATGTGTATCTGAAACTACTACTGGCTTTCCAGGGAACGAAAAAAAGCGTAAACTGTTTGAGACATTACTCCCATGGAGGAAAGTGCGCATGGTGACTGTTGTATTCAATCTTGATGCAATTTCTGTGTTTCATCAACAATCTGATAGTCCACAGATTACAGAATGACACCAGATGTGCATCGGAAACTACTACTTGTCCTCCAGGGAACAATCAAAGAGTAAACTGTTTGAGACATTACGCCCATCGAGGAAAGTGCGCATGGTGACTGTTGTATTCAATCCCGCGGCAATTTCTGTGTCTCATCAACACTTTGAAGGTCCACAGATTTCAGAATGCCTCCAGGAGTGCATCGCAAACGACTACTGGTCTTGCAGGGAACGATCAAAGCGTAAAATATTTGAAACAATACTCCCATGGAGGTAAGTGCGCATGGTGACTGTTCTATTCAATCCCGATGCAATTTATGTGTTTCGTCAACACTCTGATAGTCCACACATTACAGAATGGCCCCAGATGTGCATCGGAAACTACTACTGGTCTTGCAGGGAACGATCAAAGCGTAGACTGTTTGAGACATTACTCCCATGAAGGAAAGTGCGCATGGTGATTGTTCTATTCAATCCTGATGCAATTTCTGTGTTTCATCAACACTCTGATAGTGCACACATTACAGTATGCCCCCAGATGTGCATCGGAAACTACTACTGATCTTTCAGGGAACGATCAAAGCGTAAACTGTTTCAGACATTACTCCCATGGAGGAAAGTGCGCATGGTGACCGTTGTATTCAATTCCGATGCAATTTCTGTGTTACATCAACACTCTGATAGTCCACAGATTACAGAATGCCTCCAGATCTGCATCGGAAATTACTACTGGTCTTCCAGGAAATGATCAAAGCGTAGACAGTTTGAGACATTACTCCCATGGAGGAATGTGCGCATGGTGACTGTTGCATTCATTCCCGATGCAATTTCTGTGTTTCATCAACACTTTGTAGGTCCACTGATTACAGAATGCCTCCAGATGTGCATCGCAAACTACTACTGGTCTTGCAGGGAACGATCAAATCGTAAACTGTTTGAGACATTACTCCCATGTAGGAAAGTGCGCATGGTGACTGTTGTATTCAATCCCGAAGGAATTTCTGTGTTTCATCAACACTCTGATAGTCCACAGATTACAGAATGCCTCCAGATGTGCATCGGAAACTAATACTGGTCTTCCAGGAAACGATCAAAGCGTAGACAGTTTGAGACTTTACTCCCATGGAGGAAAGTGCGCATGGTGACTGTTGCATTCAATCCCGATTCAATTTCTGTGTTTCAACAACACTCTGATAGTCCACACATTACAGAATGCCTTCAGATGTGCATCGGAAACTACTACTGGTCTTCCAGGGAACGATCAAAGCGTAGACTGTTTGAGACATTACTCCCATTTAGGAAAATTGCGCATGGTGACTGTTGTATTCAATCCCGTTTCAACAACACTCTGATAGTCCACAGATTACAGAATGAACCCAGATGTTCTTCGGAAACAACTACTGGTCTTCCAGGGAACGATCAAAGCGTAAACTGGTTGAGACATTACTCCCATGAAGGAAAGTGCGCATGGTGACTGTTGTATTCAATCCTGATGCAAACTCTGTGTTTCATCAACACTCTGATAGTCCAAACATTACAGAGTGCCCCCAGATGTGCATCGGAAACTACCACTGGTCATCCAGGGAACGATCAAAGCGTAAACTGTTTGAGACATTACTCCCATGGAGGAAAGTGCGCATGGTCACTGTTGTATTCCATCCTGATGCAATTTCTGTGTTTCATCAACACTCTGATAGTCCACACAATACAGAATGCCCCCAGATGTGCATCGGAAAATATTACTGGTCTTCCAGGGAACGATCAAAGCAAAAACTTTTTGAGACATTACTCCCATGAAGGAAAGTGCACATGGTGACTGTTGTATTCAATCCCGATGCAATTCCTATGTTTCATCAACACTCTGATAGTCCACAGATTACAGAATGCCTCCAGATGTGCATCGGAAACTACTACTGGTCTTGCAATGAACGATCAAAGCGTAGACTGTTTGAGACATTACTCCCATGGAGGAAAGGGCGCATGGTGACTGTTCTATTCAATCCTGATGCAATTTCAGTGTTTCATCAACACTCTGATAGTCCACATATTGCAGAATGCCCCCAGATATGCATCGGAAACTACTACTGCTCTTCCAGGAAACGATCAAAGCGTAAACTGTTTGAGACATTACTCCCATGGAGGAAAGGGCGCATGGTGATTGTTGTATTCAATCCCGATGCAAATTCTGTGTTTCATCAACACTTTGAAGGTCCACAGACTACAGAATGCCTCCAGATCTACATCGGAAACTACTACTGGTCTTCCAGGAAACGATCAAAGCGTAAACTGTTTGAGACATTACTCCCATGGAGGAAAGTGCGCATGGTCACTGTTGTATTCAATCCCGATGCAATTTCTGTGTTTCATCAACACTCTGATAGTCCACAGATTACAGAATGTCCCCGGATGTGCATCGGAAACTACTACTGGTCTTCCAGGGAACGATCAAAATGTTAACTGTCTCAGACATTACTCCCACGGAGGAAAGGGCGCATGGTGATTGTTGTATTCAATCCCGATGCAATTTCTGTGTTTCATCAACACTCTCATAGTCCACACATTACAGAATGACACCAGATGTGTATCTGAAACTACTACTGGCTTTCCAGGGAACGAAAAAAAGCGTAAACTGTTTGAGACATTACTCCCATGGAGGAAAGTGCGCATGGTGACTGTTGTATTCAATCCCGATGCAATTTCTGTGTTTCAGCAACAATCTGATAGTCCACAGATTACAGAATGCCCCCAGATGTGCACCGGAAACTATTACTGGTCTTCCAGGGAACGATCAAAGCCAAAACTGTGTGATACATTACTCCCATGCAGGAAAGTGCACATGGTGACTGTTGTATTCAATCCCGATGCCATTCCTTTGTTTCATCAACACTCTGATAGTCCACAGATTACAGAATGCCTCCAGATGTGGATCGGAAACTACTACAGGTCTTCCAGGGAACGATCAAAGCGTAGACTGTTTGAGACATTAGTCCCATGGAGGAAATTGCGCATGGTGACTGTTGTGTTCAATTCCGATGCATTTTCTGTGTTTCATCAACACTTTGAAGGTCTACAGGTTACAGATTGCCTCCAGATGTGCATCGGAAACTACTACTGGTCTTGAAGGGAACTATCAAAGCGTAGACTGTTTGAGACATTACGCCCACGGAGGAAAGTGCGTATGGAGACTGTTGTATTCAATCCCGATGCAATTTCTCTGCTTCATCAACACTGGAATAGTCCACACATTACAGAATGCCCACAGATGTGCATCGGAAACTACTACTAGTCTTCAAGGGAACGATCAAAGCGTAGACTGTTTGAGACATTACTCCCATGGAGGAAAGTGCGAATGGTGACTGTTCTATTCAATCCTGATGCAATTTCTGTGTTTCATCAACACTCTGATAGTCCACACATTACAGAATGCCCCCAGATGTGCATCGGAAACTACTACTGATCTTCCAGGGAACGATCAAAGAGTAAACTGTTTGAGACATTACTCCCATGGTGGAACCTGCGCATGGTGACTGTTGTATTCAATCCCGATGCAGTTTCTGTTTTTCATTAACACTCTGATAGTCCACAGATTACTGAATGCCTCCAGATCTGCATCGGAAATTACTACTGGTCTTCCAGGAAACGATCAAAGCGTAGACAGTTTGAGACATTACTCCCATGGAGGAAAGTGCGCATGGTGACTGTTGTATTCAATCCTGATGCAATTTCTGTGTTTCATCAACACTTTGAAGGTCCACACATTACAGAATGGCTCCAGATGTGCATCGCAAACTACTACTGGTCTTGCAGGGAACGATCAAAGCGTAGACTGTTTGAGACATTACTCCCATGGAGGAAAGTGCGCATGGTGACTGTTCCATTCAATCCTGATGCAATTTCTGTGTTTCATCAACACTCTGATAGTCCACACATTACAGAATGCCCCCAGATGTGCATCGGAAACTACTGCTGGTCTTCCAGGAAACGATCAAAGCGTAGCCAGTTTGAGACATTACTCCCATGGAGGAAAATTGCGCATGGTGTCTGTTGTATTCAATCCCGATTCAATGTCTGTGTTTCAACAACACTCTGATAGTCCACACATTACAGAATGAACCCAGGTGTTCTTCGGAAACAACTACTGGTCTTCCAGGGATCGATCAGAGCGTAAACTGGTTGAGACATTACTCCCATGGAGGAAAGTGCGCATGGTGAATGTTGTATTCAATCCTGATGCAAATTCTGTGTTTCATCAACACTCTGATAGTCCTAACATTACAGAATGCCCCCAGATGTGCATCGGAAACTACCACTGGTCATCCAGGGAACGATCAAAGGGTAAACTGTTTGAGACATTACTCCCATGGAGGAAAGTGCGCAATGTGACTGTTGTATTCAATCCTGATGCAATTTCTGTGTTTCATCAACACTCTGATAGTCCACACATTACAGAATGCCCCCAGATGTGCACCGGAAACTATTACTGGTCTTCCAGGGAACGATCAAAGCCAAAACTGGCTGATACATTACTCCCATGCAGGAAAGTGCACATGGTGACTGTTGTATTCAATCCCGATGCCATTCCTTTGTTTCATCAACACTCTGATAGTCCACAGATTACAGAATGCCTCCAGATGTGCATCGGAAACTACTACAGGTCTTCCAGGGAACGATCAAAGCGTAGACTGTTTGAGACATTACTCCCATGGAGGAAATTGCGCATGGTGACTGTTGTGTTCAATTCCGATGCATTTTCTGTGTTTCATCAACACTTTGAAGGTCTACAGGTTACAGATTGCCTCCAGATGTGCATCGGAAACTACTACTGGTCTTGAAGGGAACTATCAAAGCGTAGACTATTTGAGACATTACGCCCACGGAGGAAAGTGCGTATGGAGACTGTTGTATTCAATCCCGATGCAATTTCTCTGTTTCATCAACACTGGAATAGTCCACACATTACAGAATGCCCACAGATGTGCATCGGAAACTACTACTAGTCTTCAAGGGAACGATCAAAGCGTAGACTGTTTGAGACATTACTCCCATGGAGGAAAGTGCGAATGGTGACTGTTCTATTCAATCCTGATGCAATTTCTGTGTTTCATCAACACTCTGATAGTCCACACATTACAGAATGCCCCCAGATGTGCATCGGAAACTACTACTGATCTTCCAGGGAACGATCAAAGAGTTAACTGTTTGAGACATTACTCCCATGGTGGAACCTGCGCATGGTGACTGTTGTATTCAATCCCGATGCAGTTTCTGTTTTTCATTAACACTCTGATAGTCCACAGATTACAGAATGCCTCCAGATCTGCATCGGAAATTACTACTGGTCTTCCAGGAAACGATCAAAGCGTAGACAGTTTGAGACATTACTCTCATGGAGGAAAGTGCGCATGGTGACTGTTGCATTTAATCCATATGCAATTTCTGTGTTTCATCAACACTCTGATAGTCCACACATTACAGAATGCCCACAGATGTGCATCGGAAACTACTACTGGTCTTCCAGGAAACGATCAAAGCGTAAACTGTTTGAGACATTACTCCCATGGAGGAAAGTGCGCATGGTCACTGTTGTATTCAATCCCGATGCAATTTCTGTGTTTCATCAACACTCTGATAGTCCACAGATTACAGAATGTCCCCGGATGTGCATCGGAAACTACTACTGGTCTTGCAGGGAACGATCAAAATGTATACTGTCTCAGACATTACTCCCATGGAGGAAAGTGCGCAATGTGACTGTTGTATTCAATCCTGATGCAATTTCTGTGTTTCATCAACACTCTGATAGTCCACACATTACAGAATGCCCCCAGATGTGCACCGGAAACTATTACTGGTCTTCCAGGGAACGATCAAAGCCAAAACTGGCTGATACATTACTCCCATGCAGGAAAGTGCACATGGTGACTGTTGTATTCAATCCCGATGCCATTCCTTTGTTTCATCAACACTCTGATAGTCCACAGATTACAGAATGCCTCCAGATGTGCATCGGAAACTACTACAGGTCTTCCAGGGAACGATCAAAGCGTAGACTGTTTGAGACATTACTCCCATGGAGGAAATTGCGCATGGTGACTGTTGTGTTCAATTCCGATGCATTTTCTGTGTTTCATCAACACTTTGAAGGTCTACAGGTTACAGATTGCCTCCAGATGTGCATCGGAAACTACTACTGGTCTTGAAGGGAACTATCAAAGCGTAGACTGTTTGAGACATTACGCCCACGGAGGAAAGTGCGTATGGAGACTGTTGTATTCAATCCCGATGCAATTTCTCTGTTTCATCAACACTGGAATAGTCCACACATTACAGAATGCCCACAGATGTGCATCGGAAACTACTACTAGTCTTCAAGGGAACGATCAAAGCGTAGACTGTTTGAGACATTACTCCCATGGAGGAAAGTGCGAATGGTGACTGTTCTATTCAATCCTGATGCAATTTCTGTGTTTCATCAACACTCTGATAGTCACACATTACAGAATGCCCCCAGATGTGCATCGGAAACTACTACTGATCTTCCAGGGAACGATCAAAGAGTTAACTGTTTGAGACATTACTCCCATGGTGGAACCTGCGCATGGTGACTGTTGTATTCAATCCCGATGCAGTTTCTGTTTTTCATTAACACTCTGATAGTCCACAGATTACAGAATGCCTCCAGATCTGCATCGGAAATTACTACTGGTCTTCCAGGAAACGATCAAAGCGTAGACAGTTTGAGACATTACTCTCATGGAGGAAAGTGCGCATGGTGACTGTTGCATTTAATCCATATGCAATTTCTGTGTTTCATCAACACTCTGATAGTCCACACATTACAGAATGCCCACAGATGTGCATCGGAAACTACTACTGGTCTTCCAGGAAACGATCAAAGCGTAAACTGTTTGAGACATTACTCCCATGGAGGAAAGTGCGCATGGTCACTCTTGTATTCAATCCCGATGCAATTTCTGTGTTTCATCAACACTCTGATAGTCCACAGATTACAGAATGTCCCCGGATGTGCATCGGAAACTACTACTGGTCTTGCAGGGAACGATCAAAATGTAAACTGTCTCAGACATTACTCCCATGGAGGAAAGGGCGCATTGTGATTGTTGTATTCAATCCCGATGCAATTTCTGTGTTTCATCAACTCTCTCATAGTCCACACATTACAGAATGACACCAGATGTGTATCTGAAACTACTACTGGCTTTCCAGGGAACGAAAAAAAGCGTAAACTGTTTGAGACATTACTCCCATGGAGGAAAGTGCGCATGGTGACTGTTGTATTCAATCCCGATGCAATTTCTGTGTTTCATCAACAATCTGATAGTCCACAGATTACAGAATGACACCAGATGTGCATCGGAAACTACTACTTGTCTTCCAGGGAACAATCAAAGAGTAAACTGTTTGAGACATTACGCCCATCGAGGAAAGTGCGCATGGTGACTGTTGTATTCAATCCCGCGGCAATTTCTGTGTTTCATCAACACTTTGAAGGTCCACAGATTTCAGAATGCCTCCAGGAGTGCATCGCAAACGACTACTGGTCTTGCAGGGAACGATCAAAGCGTAGACTGTTTGAGACATTACTCCCATGGAGGAAAGGGCGCATGGTGATTGTTGTATTCAATCCCGATGCAATTTCTGTGTTTCATCAACACTTTGAAGGTCCACAGACGATAGAATGCCTCCAGATCTACATCGGAAACTACTACTTGTCTTCCATGGAACAATCTAAGCGTAGACTGTTTGAGACATTACTCCCATGGAGGAAAGTGCGCATGGTGACTGTTGTATTCAATCCCGATGCAATTTCTGTGTTTCATCAACACTCTGATAGTCCACACATAACAGAATGGCCCCAGATGTGCATCGGAAACTACTACTGGTCTTGCAATGAACGATCAAAGCGTAGACTGTTTGAGACATTACTCCCATGGAGGAAAGGGCGCATGGTGACTGTTCTATTCAATCCTGATGCAATTTCAGTGTTTCATCAACACTCTGATAGTCCACATATTGCAGAATGCCCCCAGATATGCATCGGAAACTACTACTGCTCTTCCAGGAAACGATCAAAGCGTAAACTGTTTGAGACATTACTCCCATGGAGGAAAGGGCGCATGGTGATTGTTGTATTCAATCCCGATGCAAATTCTGTGTTTCATCAACACTTTGAAGGTCCACAGACTACAGAATGCCTCCAGATCTACATCGGAAACTACTACTGGTCTTCCAGGAAACGATCAAAGCGTAAACTGTTTGAGACATTACTCCCATGGAGGAAAGTGCGCATGGTCACTGTTGTATTCAATCCCGATGCAATTTCTGTGTTTCATCAACACTCTGATAGTCCACAGATTACAGAATGTCCCCGGATGTGCATCGGAAACTACTACTGGTCTTGCAGGGAACGATCAAAATGTTAACTGTCTCAGACATTACTCCCATGGAGGAAAGGGCGCATGGTGATTGTTGTATTCAATCCCGATGCAATTTCTGTGTTTCATCAACACTCTCATAGTCCACACATTACAGAATGACACCAGATGTGTATCTGAAACTACTACTGGCTTTCCAGGGAACGAAAAAAAGCGTAAACTGTTTGAGACATTACTCCCATGGAGGAAAGTGCGCATGGTGACTGTTGTATTCAATCCCGATGCAATTTCTGTGTTTCAGCAACAATCTGATAGTCCACAGATTACAGAATGCCCCCAGATGTGCACCGGAAACTATTACTGGTCTTCCAGGGAACGATCAAAGCCAAAACTGTGTGATACATTACTCCCATGCAGGAAAGTGCACATGGTGACTGTTGTATTCAATCCCGAAGCCATTCCTTTGTTTCATCAACACTCTGATAGTCCACAGATTACAGAATGCCTCCAGATGTGCATCGGAAACTACTACAGGTCTTCCAGGGAACGATCAAAGCGTAGACTGTTTGAGACATTAGTCCCATGGAGGAAATTGCGCATGGTGACTGTTGTGTTCAATTCCGATGCATTTTCTGTGTTTCATCAACACTTTGAAGGTCTACAGGTTACAGATTGCCTCCAGATGTGCATCGGAAACTACTACTGGTCTTGAAGGGAACTATCAAAGCGTAGACTGTTTGAGACATTACGCCCACGGAGGAAAGTGCGTATGGAGACTGTTGTATTCAATCCCGATGCAATTTCTCTGCTTCATCAACACTGGAATAGTCCACACATTACAGAATGCCCACAGATGTGCATCGGAAACTACTACTAGTCTTCAAGGGAACGATCAAAGCGTAGACTGTTTGAGACATTACTCCCATGGAAGAAAGTGCGAATGGTGACTGTTCTATTCAATCCTGATGCAATTTCTGTGTTTCATCAACACTCTGATAGTCCACACATTACAGAATGCCCCCAGATGTGCATCGGAAACTACTACTGATCTTCCAGGGAACGATCAAAGAGTAAACTGTTTGAGACATTACTCCCATGGTGGAACCTGCGCATGGTGACTGTTGTATTCAATCCCGATGCAGTTTCTGTTTTTCATTAACACTCTGATAGTCCACAGATTACTGAATGCCTCCAGATCTGCATCGGAAATTACTACTGGTCTTCCAGGAAACGATCAAAGCGTAGACAGTTTGAGACATTACTCCCATGGAGGAAAGTGCGCATGGTGACTGTTGTATTCAATCCTGATGCAATTTCTGTGTTTCATCAACACTTTGAAGGTCCACACATTACAGAATGGCTCCAGATGTGCATCGCAAACTACTACTGGTCTTGCAGGGAACGATCAAAGCGTAGACTGTTTGAGACATTACTCCCATGGAGGAAAGTGCGCATGGTGACTGTTCCATTCAATCCTGATGCAATTTCTGTGTTTCATCAACACTCTGATAGTCCACACATTACAGAATGCCCCCAGATGTGCATCGGAAAATACTGCTGATCTTCCAGGAAACGGTAAAAGCGTAAACTGTTTCAGACATTACTCCCATGGAGGAAAGTGCGCATGGTGACTGTAGTATTCAATCCCGATGCACTTTCTGTGTTTCATCAACACTCTGATAGTCCACACATTACAGAATGCCTCCAGATCTGCATCGGAAACTACTGCTGGTCTTCCAGGAAACGATCAAAGCGTAGCCAGTTTGAGACATTACTCCCATGGAGGAAAATTGCGCATGGTGTCTGTTGTATTCAATCCCGATTCAATGTCTGTGTTTCAACAACACTCTGATAGTCCACACATTACAGAATGAACCCAGGTGTTCTTCGGAAACAACTACTGGTCTTCCAGGGATCGATCAGAGCGTAAACTGGTTGAGACATTACTCCCATGGAGGAAAGTGCGCATGGTGAATGTTGTATTCAATCCTGATGCAAATTCTGTGTTTCATCAACACTCTGATAGTCCTAACATTACAGAATGCCCCCAGATGTGCATCGGAAACTACCACTGGTCATCCAGGGAACGATCAAAGGGTAAACTGTTTGAGACATTACTCCCATGGAGAAAAGTGCGCAATGTGACTGTTGTATTCAATCCTGATGCAATTTCTGTGTTTCATCAACACTCTGATAGTCCACACATTACAGAATGCCCCCAGATGTGCACCGGAAACTATTACTGGTCTTCCAGGGAACGATCAAAGCCAAAACTGGCTGATACATTACTCCCATGCAGGAAAGTGCACATGGTGACTGTTGTATTCAATCCCGATGCCATTCCTTTGTTTCATCAACACTCTGATAGTCCACAGATTACAGAATGCCTCCAGATGTGCATCGGAAACTACTACAGGTCTTCCAGGGAACGATCAAAGCGTAGACTGTTTGAGACATTACTCCCATGGAGGAAATTGCGCATGGTGACTGTTGTGTTCAATTCCGATGCATTTTCTGTGTTTCATCAACACTTTGAAGGTCTACAGGTTACAGATTGCCTCCAGATGTGCATCGGAAACTACTACTGGTCTTGAAGGGAACTATCAAAGCGTAGACTGTTTGAGACATTACGCCCACGGAGGAAAGTGCGTATGGAGACTGTTGTATTCAATCCCGATGCAATTTCTCTGTTTCATCAACACTGGAATAGTCCACACATTACAGAATGCCCACAGATGTGCATCGGAAACTACTACTAGTCTTCAAGGGAACGATCAAAGCGTAGACTGTTTGAGACATTACTCCCATAGAGGAAAGTGCGAATGGTGACTGTTCTATTCAATCCTGATGCAATTTCTGTGTTTCATCAACACTCTGATAGTCCACACATTACAGAATGCCCCCAGATGTGCATCGGAAACTACTACTGATCTTCCAGGGAACGATCAAAGAGTTAACTGTTTGAGACATTACTCCCATGGTGGAACCTGCGCATGGTGACTGTTGTATTCAATCCCGATGCAGTTTCTGTTTTTCATTAACACTCTGATAGTCCACAGATTACAGAATGCCTCCAGATCTGCATCGGAAATTACTACTGGTCTTCCAGGAAACGATCAAAGCGTAGACAGTTTGAGACATTACTCTCATGGAGGAAAGTGCGCATGGTGACTGTTGCATTTAATCCATATGCAATTTCTGTGTTTCATCAACACTCTGATAGTCCACACATTACAGAATGCCCCCAGATGTGCATCGGAAACTGCTGCTGGTCGTCCAGGTTCAATCAAAGCGAAAACTGTTTGAGGAATTACTCCCATGGAGGAAAGTGCGCATGGTGACTGTTGTATTCAATCCCGATGCAATTTCTGTGTTTCATCAACACTTTGAAGGTCCATAGATTACAGAATGCCTCCAGATGTGCATCGGAAACTACTACTGGTCTTGCAGGGAACGATCAAATCGTTGACAGTTTGAGACATTACTCCCATGGAGGAAAGTGCGCATGGTGACTGTTGTATTCAATCCCGATGCAATTTCTGTGTTTCATCAACACTCTGATAGTCCACACATTACAGAATGCCCACAGATGTGCACCGGAAACTACTACTGGTCTTCCAGGAAACGATCAAAGCGTAAACTGTTTGAGACATTACTCCCATGGAGGAAAGTGCGCATGGTCACTGTTGTATTCAATCCCGATGCAATTTCTGTGTTTCATCAAAACTCTGATAGTCCACAGATTACAGAATGTCCCCGGATGTGCATCGGAAACTACTACTGGTCTTGCAGGGAACGATCAAAATGTAAACTGTCTCAGACATTACTCCCATGGAGGAAAGGGCGCATGGTGATTGTTGTATTCAATCCCGATGCAATTTCTGTGTTTCATCAACACTCTCATAGTCCACACATTACAGAATGACACCAGATGTGTATCTGAAACTACTACTGGCTTTCCAGGGAACGAAAAAAAGCGTAAACTGTTTGAGACATTACTCCCATGGAGGAAAGTGCGCATGGTGACTGTTGTATTCAATCCCGATGCAATTTCTGTGTTTCATCAACAATCTGATAGTCCACAGATTACAGAATGACACCAGATGTGCATCGGAAACTACTACTTGTCTTCCAGGGAACAATCAAAGAGTAAACTGTTTGAGACATTACGCCCATCGAGGAAAGTGCGCATGGTGACTGTTGTATTCAATCCCGCGGCAATTTCTGTGTTTCATCAACACTTTGAAGGTCCACAGATTTCAGAATGCCTCCAGGAGTGCATCGCAAACGACTACTGGTCTTGCAGGGAACGATCAAAGCGTAGACTGTTTGAGACATTACTCCCATGGAGGAAAGTGCGCATGGTGACTGCTGTATTCAATCCCGATGCAATTTCTGTGTTTCATCAACACTCTGATAGTCCACACATTACAGAATGGCCCCAGATGTGCATCGGAAACTACTACTGGTCTTGCAATGAACGATCAAAGCGTAGACTGTTTGAGACATTACTCCCATGGAGGAAAGTGCGCATGGTGACTGTTCTATTCAATCCTGATGCAATTTCTGTGTTTCATCAACACTCTGATAGTCCACATATTACAGAAGGCCCCCAGATGTGCATCGGAAACTATTACCGATCTTATAGGGAACGATCAAAACGTAAACTGTTTGAGACATAACTCCCATGGAGGAAAGGACGCATGGTGATTGTTGTATTCAATCCCGATGCAATTTATGTGTTTCGTCAACACTCTGATAGTCCACACATTACAGAATGGCCCCAGATGTGCATCGGAAACTACTACTGGTCTTGCAGGGAACGATCAAAGCGTAGACTGTTTGAGACGTTACTCCCATGAAGGAAAGTGCGCATGGTGATTGTTCTATTCAATCCTGATGCAATTTCTGTGTTTCATCAACACTCTGATAGTGCACACATTACAGTATGCCCCCAGATGTGCCTCGGAAACTACTACTGATCTTTCAGGGAACGATCAAAGCGTAAACTGTTTCAGACATTACTCCCATGGAGGAAAGTGCGCATGGTGACTGTTGTATTCAATTCCGATGCAATTTCTGTGTTACATCAACACTCTGATAGTCCACAGATTACAGAATGCCTCCAGATCTGCATCGGAAATTACTACTGGTCTTCCAGGAAACGATCAAAGCGTAGACAGTTTGAGACATTACTCCCATGGAGGAATGTGCGCATGGTGACTGTTGCATTCATTCCCGATGCAATTTCTGTGTTTCATCAACACTTTGTAGGTCCACTGATTACAGAATGCCTCCAGATGTGCATCGCAAACTACTACCGGTCTTGCAGGGAACGATCAAATCGTAAACTGTTTGAGACATTACTCCCATGTAGGAAAGTGCGCATGGTGACTGTTGTATTCAATCCCGATGGAATTTCTGTGTTTCATCAACACTCTGATAGTCCACAGATTACAGAATGCCTCCAGATGTGCATCGGAAACTAATACTGGTCTTCCAGGAAACGATCAAAGCGTAGACAGTTTGAGACTTTACTCCCATGGAGGGAAGTGCGCATGGTGACTGTTGCATTCAATCCCGATTCAATTTCTGTGTTTCAACAATACTCTGATAGTCCACACATTACAGAATGCCTTCAGATGTGCATCGGAAACTACTACTGGTCTTCCAGGGAACGATCAAAGCGTAGACTGTTTGAGACATTACTCCCATTTAGGAAAATTGCGCATGGTGACTGTTGTATTCAATCCCGTTTCAACAACACTCTGATAGTCCACAGATTACAGAATGAACCCAGATGTTCTTCGGAAACAACTACTGGTCTTCCAGGGAACGATCAAAGCGTAAACTGGTTGAGACATTACACCCATGAAGGAAAGTGCGCATGGTGACTGTTGTATTCAATCCTGATGCAAACTCTGTGTTTCATTAACACTCTGATAGTCCAAACATTACAGAGTGCCCCCAGATGTGCATCGGAAACTACCACTGGTCATCCAGGGAACGATCAAAGCGTAAACTGTTTGAGACATTACTCCCATGGAGGAAAGTGCGCATGGTCACTGTTGTATTCCATCCTGATGCAATTTCTGTGTTTCATCAACACTCTGATAGTCCACACATTACAGAATGCCCCCAGATGTGCATCGGAAAATATTACTGGTCTTCCAGGGAACGATCAAAGCAAAAACTTTTTGAGACATTACTCCCATGAAGGAAAGTGCACATGGTGACTGTTGAATTCAATCCCGATGCAATTCCTATGTTTCATCAACACTCTGATAGTCCACAGATTACAGAATGCCTCCAGATGTGCATCGGAAACTACTACAGGTCTTCCAGGGAACGATCAAAGCGTAGACTCTTTTGAGACATTACTCCCATGGAGGAAATTGCGCATGGTGACTGTTGTATTCAATCCCGATGCATTTTCTGTGTTTCATCAACACTTTGAAAGTCCACAGGTTACAGAATGCCTCCAGATGTGCAGCGGAAACTACTACTGGTCTTGAAGGGAACGATCAAAGCGTAGACTGTTTGAGACATTACGTCCACGGAGGAAATTGCGCATGGTGACTGTTGTATTCAATCCCGATGCAATTTCTCAGTTTCATCAACACTCGAATAGTCCACACATTACAGAATGCCCACAGATGTACATCGGAAATTACTACTGGTCTTCAAGGGAACGATCAAAGCGTAAACTGTTTGAGACATTACTCCCATGGAGGAAAGTGCGCATGGTGACTGTTGTATTCAATCCCGCGGTAATTTCTGTCTTTCATCAACACATTGAAGGTCCACAGATTACAGAATACCTCCAGATGTGCATCGCAAACTACTACTGGTCTTGCAGGAACGATCAAAGCGTAGACTGTTTGAGACATTACTCCCATGGAGGAAAGTGCGAATGGTCACTGTTATATTCAATCCTGATGTATTTTCTGTGTTTCATCAAAACTCTGATAGTCCACACATTACAGAATGTCCCCAGATGTGCATTAGAAACTGCTACTGGTCTTCCAGGTTCTATCAAATCGTAAACTGTTTGAGGCATTACTCCCCAGGAGAAAAGTGCGCATGGTGAATGTTGTATTCATTCCCGATGCAATTTCTGTGTTTCATCAACACTCTGATAGTATACAGATAACAGAATGGCTCCAGATGTGCATCGCAAACTACTACTGGTCTTGCAGGGAACGATCAAAGCGTAGACTGTTTGAGACATTACTCCCATGGAGGAAAGTGCGCATGGTGACTGTTCCATTCAATCCTGATGCAATTTCTGTGTTTCATCAACACTCTGATAGTCCTCACATTACAGAATGCCCCCAGATGTGCATCGGAAAATACTGCTGATCTTCCAGGAAACGATCAAAGCGTAAACTGTTTCAGACATTACTCCCATGGAGGAAAGTGCGCATGGTGACTGTAGTATTCAATCCCGATGCACTTTCTGTGTTTCATCAACACTCTGATAGTCCACACATTACAGAATGCCTCCAGATCTGCATCGGAAACTACTGCTGGTCTTCCAGGAAACGATCAAAGCGTAGACAGTTTGAGACATTACTCCCATGGAGGAAAATTGCGCATGGTGTCTGTTGTATTCAATCCCGATTCAATGTCTGTGTTTCAACAACACTCTGATAGTCCACACATACAGAATGAATCCAGGTGTTCTTCGGAAACAACTACTGGTCTTCCAGGGAACGATCAGAGCGTAAACTGGTTGAGACATTACTCCCATGGAGGAAAGTGCGCATGGTGAATGTTGTATTCAATCCTGATGCAAATTCTGTGTTTCATGAACACTCTGATAGTCCTAACATTACAGAATGCCCCCAGATGTGCATCGGAAACTACCACTGGTCATCCAGGGAACGATCAAAGGGTAAACTGTTTGAGACATTACTCTCATTGAGGAAAGTGCGCAATGTGACTGTTGCATTCAATCCTGATGCAATTTCTGTGTTTCATCAACACTCTGATAGTCCACACATTACAGAATGCCCCCAGATGTGCACCGGAAACTATTACTGGTCTTCCAGGGAACGATCAAAGCCAAAACTGTGTGATACATTACTCCCATGCAGGAAAGTGCACATGGTGACTGTTGTATTCAATCCCGATGCCATTCCTTTGTTTCATCAACACTCTGATAGTCCACAGATTACAGAATGCCTCCAGATGTGCATCGGAAACTACTACAGGTCTTCCAGGGAACGATCAAAGCGTAGACTGTTTGAGACATTACTCCCATGGAGGAAATTGCGCATGGTGACTGTTGTGTTCAATTCCGATGCATTTTCTGTGTTTCATCAACACTTTGAAGGTCTACAGGTTACAGATTGCCTCCAGATGTGCATCGGAAACTACTACTGGTCTTGAAGGGAACTATCAAAGCGTAGACTGTTTGAGACATTACGCCCACGGAGGAAAGTGCGTATGGAGACTGTTGTATTCAATCCCGATGCAATTTCTCTGTTTCATCAACACTGGAATAGTCCACACATTACAGAATGCCCACAGATGTGCATCGGAAACTACTACTAGTCTTCAAGGGAACGATCAAAGCGTAGACTGTTTGAGACATTACTTTCATGGAGGAAAGTGCGCATGGTGACTGTTGCATTTAATCCATATGCAATTTCTGTGTTTCATCAACACTTTGAAGGTCCATAGATTACAGAATGCCTCCAGATGTGCATCGGAAACTACTACTGGTCTTGCAGGGAACGATCAAATCGTTGACAGTTTGAGACATTACTCCCATGGAGTAAAGTGCGCATGGTGACTGTTGTATTCAATCCCGATGCAATTTCTGTGTTTCATCAACACTCTGATAGTCCACACATTACAGAATGCCCACAGATGTGCATCGGAAACTACTACTGGTCTTCCAGGAAACGATCAAAGCGTAAACTGTTTGAGACATTACTCCCATGGAGGAAAGTGCGCATGGTCACTGTTGTATTCAATCCCGATGCAATTTCTGTGTTTCATCAACACTCTGATAGTCCACAGATTATAGAATGTCCCCGGATGTGCATCGGAAACTACTACTGGTCTTGCAGGGAACGATCAAAATGTAAACTGTCTCAGACATTACTCCCATGGAGGAAAGGGCGCATGGTGATTGTTGTATTCAATCCCGATGCAATTTCTGGGTTTCATCAACTCTCTCATAGTCCACACATTACAGAATGACACCAGATGTGTATCTGAAACTACTACTGGCTTTCCAGGGAACGAAAAAAAGCGTAAACTGTTTGAGACCTTACTCCCATGGAGGAAAGTGCGCATGGTGACTGTTGTATTCAATCCCGATGCAATTTCTGTGTTTCATCAACAATCTGATAGTCCACAGATTACAGAATGACACCAGATGTGCATCGGAAACTACTACTTGTCTTCCAGGGAACAATCAAAGAGTAAACTGTTTGAGACATTACGCCCATCGAGGAAAGTGCGCATGGTGACTGTTGTATTCAATCCCGCGGCAATTTCTGTGTTTCATCAACACTTTGAAGGTCCACAGATTTCAGAATGCCTCCAGGAGTGCATCGCAAACGACTACTGGTCTTGCAGGGAACGATCAAAGCGTAGACTGTTTGAGACATTACTCCCATGGAGGAAAGGGCGCATGGTGATTGTTGTATTCAATCCCGATGCAATTTCTGTGTTTCATCAACACTTTGAAGGTCCACAGACGATAGAATGCCTCCAGATCTACATCGGAAACTACTACTTGTCTTCCAGGGAACAATCTAAGCGTAGACTGTTTGAGACATTACTCCCATGGAGGAAAGTGCGCATGGTGACTGTTGTATTCAATCCCGATGCAATTTCTGTGTTTCATCAACACTCTGATAGTCCACACATAACAGAATGGCCCCAGATGTGCATCGGAAACTACTACTGGTCTTGCAATGAACGATCAAAGCGTAGACTGTTTGAGACATTACTCCCATGGAGGAAAGGGCGCATGGTGACTGTTCTATTCAATCCTGATGCAATTTCAGTGTTTCATCAACACTCTGATAGTCCACATATTGCAGAATGCCCCCAGATATGCATCGGAAACTACTACTGCTCTTCCAGGAAACGATCAAAGCGTAAACTGTTTGAGACATTACTCCCATGGAGGAAAGGGCGCATGGTGATTGTTGTATTCAATCCCGATGCAAATTCTGTGTTTCATCAACACTTTGAAGGTCCACAGACTACAGAATGCCTCCAGATCTACATCGGAAACTACTACTGGTCTTCCAGGAAACGATCAAAGCGTAAACTGTTTGAGACATTACTCCCATGGAGGAAAGTGCGCATGGTCACTGTTGTATTCAATCCCGATGCAATTTCTGTGTTTCATCAACACTCTGATAGTCCACAGATTACAGAATGTCCCCGGATGTGCATCGGAAACTACTACTGGTCTTGCAGGGAACGATCAAAATGTTAACTGTCTCAGACATTACTCCCATGGAGGAAAGGGCGCATGGTGATTGTTGTATTCAATCCCGATGCAATTTCTGTGTTTCATCAACACTCTCATAGTCCACACATTACAGAATGACACCAGATGTGTATCTGAAACTACTATTGGCTTTCCAGGGAACGAAAAATGCGTAAACTGTTTGAGACATTACTCCCATGGAGGAAAGTGCGCATGGTGACTGTTGTATTCAATCCCGATGCAATTTCTGTGTTTCAGCAACAATCTGATAGTCCACAGATTACAGAATGCCCCCAGATGTGCACCGGAAACTATTACTGGTCTTCCAGGGAACGATCAAAGCCAAAACTGTGTGATACATTACTCCCATGCAGGAAAGTGCACATGGTGACTGTTGTATTCAATCCCGATGCCATTCCTTTGTTTCATCAACACTCTGATAGTCCACAGATTACAGAATGCCTCCAGATGTGCATCGGAAACTACTACAGGTCTTCCAGGGAACGATCAAAGCGTAGACTGTTTGAGACATTATTCCCATGGAGGAAATTGCGCATGGTGACTGTTGTGTTCAATTCCGATGCATTTTCTGTGTTTCATCAACACTTTGAAGGTCTACAGGTTACAGATTGCCTCCAGATGTGCATCGGAAACTACTACTGGTCTTGAAGGGAACTATCAAAGCGTAGACTGTTTGAGACATTACGCCCACGGAGGAAAGTGCGTATGGAGACTGTTGTATTCAATCCCGATGCAATTTCTCTGCTTCATCAACACTGGAATAGTCCACACATTACAGAATGCCCACAGATGTGCATCGGAAACTACTACTAGTCTTCAAGGGAACGATCGAAGCGTAGACTGTTTGAGACATTACTCCCATGGAGGAAAGTGCGAATGGTGACTGTTCTATTCAATCCTGATGCAATTTCTGTGTTTCATCAACACTCTGATAGTCCACACATTACAGAATGCCCCCAGATGTGCATCGGAAACTACTACTGATCTTCCAGGGAACGACCAAAGAGTAAACTGTTTGAGACATTACTCCCATGGTGGAACCTGCGCATGGTGACTGTTGTATTCAATCCCGATGCAGTTTCTGTTTTTCATTAACACTCTGATAGTCCACAGATTACTGAATGCCTCCAGATCTGCATCGGAAATTACTACTGGTCTTCCAGGAAACGATCAAAGCGTAGACAGTTTGAGACATTACTCTCATGGAGGAAAGTGCGCATGGTGACTGTTGCATTTAATCCATATGCAATTTCTGTGTTTCATCAACACTCTGATAGTCCACACATTACAGAATGCCCCCAGATGTGCATCGGAAACTGCTGCTGGTCGTCTAGGTTCAATCAAAGCGAAAACTGTTTGAGGAATTACTCCCATGGAGGAAAGTGCGCATGGTGACTGTTGTATTCAATCCCGATGCAATTTCTGTGTTTCATCAACACTCTGATAGTCCACAGATTACAGAATGTCCCCGGATGTGCATCGGAAACTACTACTGGTCTTGCAGGGAACGATCAAAATGTAAACTGTCTCAGACATTACTCCCATGGAGGAAAGGGCGCATGGTGATTGTTGTATTCAATCCCGATGCAATTTCTGTGTTTCATCAACACTCTCATAGTCCACACATTACAAAATGACACCAGATGTGTATCTGAAACTACTACTGGCTTTCCAGGGAACGAAAAAAAGCGTAAACTGTTTGAGACATTACTCCCATGGAGGAAAGTGCGCATGGTGACTGTTGTATTCAATCCCGATGCAATTTCTGTGTTTCATCAACAATCTGATAGTCCACAGATTACAGAATGACACCAGATGTGCATCGGAAACTACTACTTGTCTTCCAGGGAACAATCAAAGAGTAAACTGTTTGAGACATTACGCCCATGGAGGAAAGTGCGCATGGTGACTGTTGTATTCAATCCCGCGGCAATTTCTGTGATTCATCAACACTTTGAAGGTCCACAGATTTCAGAATGCCTCCAGGAGTGCATCGCAAACGACTACTGGTCTTGCAGGGAACGATCAAAGCGTAGACTGTTTGAGACATTACTCCCATGGAGGAAAGTGCGCATGGTGACCGTTGTATTCAATCCCGATGCAATTTCTGTGTTTCATCAACACTCTGATAGTCCACACATTACAGAATGGCCCCAGATGTGCATCGGAAACTACTACTGGTCTTGCAATGAACGATCAAAGCGTAGACTGTTTGAGACATTACTCCCATGGAGGAAAGTGCGCATGGTGACTGTTCTGTTCAATCCTGATGCAATTTCTGTGTTTCATCAACACTCTGATAGTCCACATATTACAGAAGGCCCCCAGATGTGCATCGGAAACTACTACTGATCTTATAGGGAACGATCAAAACGTAAACTGTTTGAGACATTACTCCCATGGAGGAAAGGGCGCATGGTGATTGTTGTATTCAATCCCGATGCAATTTCTGTGTTTCATCAACACTTTGAAGGTCCACGGACAATAGAATGCCTCCAGATCTACATCGGAAACTACTACTTGTCTTCCAGGGAACAATCAAAGCGTAGACTGTTTGAGACATTACTCCCATGGAGGAAAGTGCGCATGGTGACTGTTGTATTCAATCCCGATGCAATTTCTGTGTTTCATCAACACTGTGATAGTCCACACATAACAGAATGGCCCCAGATGTGCATCGGAAACTACTACTGGTCTTGCAATGAACGATCAAAGCGTAGACTGTTTGAGACATTACTCCCATGGAGGAAAGGGCGCATGGTGACTGTTCTATTCAATCCTGATGCAATATCAGTGTTTCATCAACACTCTGATAGTCCACATATTGCAGAATGCCCCCAGATATGCATCGAAAACTACTACTGATCTTCCAGGAAACGATCAAAGCGTAAACTGTTTGAGACATTACTCCCATAGAGGAAAGGGCGCATGGTGATTGTTGTATTCAATCCCGATGCAAATTCTGTGTTTCATCAACACTTTGAAGGTCCACAGACTACAGAATGCCTCCAGATCTACATCGGAAACTACTACTGGTCTTCCAAGAAACGATCAAAGCGTAAACTGTTTGAGACATTACTCCCATGGAGGAAAGTGCGCATGGTCACTCTTGTATTCAATCCCGATGCAATTTCTGTGTTTCATCAACACTCTGATAGTCCACAGATTACAGAATGTCCCCGGATGTGCATCGGAAACTACTACTGATCTTCCAGGGAACGATCAAAGAGTAAACTGTTTGAGACATTACTCCCATGGTGGAACCTGCGCATGTTGACTGTTGTATTCAATCCCGATGCAGTTTCTGTTTTTCATTAACACTCTGATAGTCCACAGATTACTGAATGCCTCCAGATCTGCATCGGAAATTACTACTGGTCTTCCAGGAAACGATCAAAGCGTAGACAGTTTGAGACATTACTCTCATGGAGGAAAGTGCGCATGGTGACTGTTGCATTTAATCCATATGCAATTTCTGTGTTTCATCAACACTCTGATAGTCCACACATTACAGAATGCCCCCAGATGTGCATCGGAAACTGCTGCTGGTCGTCTAGGTTCAATCAAAGCGAAAACTGTTTGAGGAATTACTCCCATGGAGGAAAGTGCGCATGGTGACTGTTGTATTCAATCCCGATGCAATTTCTGTGTTTCATCAACACTCTGATAGTCCACAGATTACAGAATGTCCCGGATGTGCATCGGAAACTACTACTGGTCTTGCAGGGAACGATCAAAATGTAAACTGTCTCAGACATTACTCCCATGGAGGAAAGGGCGCATGGTGATTGTTGTATTCAATCCCGATGCAATTTCTGTGTTTCATCAACACTCTCATAGTCCACACATTACAAAATGACACCAGATGTGTATCTGAAACTACTACTGGCTTTCCAGGGAACGAAAAAAAGCGTAAACTGTTTGAGACATTACTCCCATGGAGGAAAGTGCGCATGGTGACTGTTGTATTCAATCCCGATGCAATTTCTGTGTTTCATCAACAATCTGATAGTCCACAGATTACAGAATGACACCAGATGTGCATCGGAAACTACTACTTGTCTTCCAGGGAACAATCAAAGAGTAAACTGTTTGAGACATTACGCCCATGGAGGAAAGTGCGCATGGTGACTGTTGTATTCAATCCCGCGGCAATTTCTGTGTTTCATCAACACTTTGAAGGTCCACAGATTTCAGAATGCCTCCAGGAGTGCATCGCAAACGACTACTGGTCTTGCAGGGAACGATCAAAGCGTAGACTGTTTGAGACACTACTCCCATGGAGGAAAGTGCGCATGGTGACCGTTGTATTCAATCCCGATGCAATTTCTGTGTTTCATCAACACTCTGATAGTCCACACATTACAGAATGGCCCCAGATGTGCATCGGAAACTACTACTGGTCTTGCAATGAACGATCAAAGCGTAGACTGTTTGAGACATTACTCCCATGGAGGAAAGTGCGCATGGTGACTGTTCTGTTCAATCCTGATGCAATTTCTGTGTTTCATCAACACTCTGATAGTCCACATATTACAGAAGGCCCCCAGATGTGCATCGGAAACTACTACTGATCTTATAGGGAACGATCAAAACGTAAACTGTTTGAGACATTACTCCCATGGAGGAAAGGGCGCATGGTGATTGTTGTATTCAATCCCGATGCAATTTCTGTGTTTCATCAACACTTTGAAGGTCCACGGACAATAGAATGCCTCCAGATCTACATCGGAAACTACTACTTGTCTTCCAGGGAACAATCAAAGCGTAGACTGTTTGAGACATTACTCCCATGGAGGAAAGTGCGCATGGTGACTGTTGTATTCAATCCCGATGCAATTTCTGTGTTTCATCAACACTGTGATAGTCCACACATAACAGAATGGCCCCAGATGTGCATCGGAAACTACTACTGGTCTTGCAATGAACGATCAAAGCGTAGACTGTTTGAGACATTACTCCCATGGAGGAAAGGGCGCATGGTGACTGTTCTATTCAATCCTGATGCAATATCAGTGTTTCATCAACACTCTGATAGTCCACATATTGCAGAATGCCCCCAGATATGCATCGGGAACTACTACTGATCTTCCAGGAAACGATCAAAGCGTAAACTGTTTGAGACATTACTCCCATGGAGGAAAGGGCGCATGGTGATTGTTGTATTCAATCCCGATGCAAATTCTGTGTTTCATCAACACTTTGAAGGTCCACAGACTACAGAATGCCTCCAGATCTACATCGGAAACTACTACTGGTCTTCCAGGAAACGATCAAAGCGTAAACTGTTTGAGACATTACTCCCATGGAGGAAAGTGCGCATGGTCACTCTTGTATTCAATCCCGATGCAATTTCTGTGTTTCATCAACACTCTGATAGTCCACAGATTACAGAATGTCCCCGGATGTGCATCGGAAACTACTACTGGTCTTGCAGGGAACGATCAAAATGTAAACTGTCTCAGACATTACTCCCATGGAGGAAAGGGCGCATGGTGATTGTTGTATTCAATCCCGATGCAATTTCTGTGTTTCATCAACACTCTCATAGTCCACACATTACAGAATGACACCAGATGTGTATCTGAAACTACTACTGGCTTTCCAGGGAACGAAAAAAAGCGTAAACTGTTTGAGACATTACTCCCATGGAGGAAAGTGCGCATGGTGACTGTTGTATTCAATCTTGATGCAATTTCTGTGTTTCATCAACAATATGATAGTCCACAGATTACAGAATGACACCAGATGTGCATTGGAAACTACTACTTGTCTTCCAGGGAACAATCAAAGAGTAAACTGTTTGAGACATTACGCCCATCGAGGAAAGTGCGCATGGTGACTGTTGTATTCAATCCCGCGGCAATTTCTGTGTCTCATCAACACTTTGAAGGTCCACAGATTTCAGAATGCCTCCAGGAGTGCATCGCAAACGACTACTGGTCTTGCAGGGAACGATCAAAGCGTAAAATATTTGAAACATTACTCCCATGGAGGTAAGTGCGCATGGTGACCGTTGTATTCAATCCCGATGCAATTTCTGTGTTTCATCAACACTCTGATAGTCCACACATTACAGAATGGCCCCAGATGTGCATCGGAAACTACTACTGGTCTTGCAATGAACGATCAAAGCGTAGACTGTTTGAGACATTACTCCCATGGAGGAAAGTGCGCATGGTGACTGTTCTATTCAATCCTGATGCAATTTCTGTGTTTCATCAACACTCTGATAGTCCACATATTACAGAAGGCCCCCAGATGTGCATCGGAAACTACTACTGATCTTATAGGGAACGATCAAAACGTAAACTGTTTGAGACATTACTCCCATGGAGGAAAGGGCGCATGGTGATTGTTGTATTCAATCCCGATGCAATTTCTGTGTTTCATCAACACTTTGAAGGTCCACAGACTACAGAATGCCTCCAGATCTACATCGGAAACTACTACTGGTCTTCCAGGAAACGATCAAAGCGTAAACTGTTTGAGACATTACTCCCATGGAGGAAAGTGCGCATGGTCACTCTTGTATTCAATCCCGATGCAATTTCTGTGTTTCATCAACACTCTGATAGTCCACAGATTACAGAATGTCCCCGGATGTGCATCGGAAACTACTACTGGTCTTGCAGGGAACGATCAAAATGTAAACTGTCTCAGACATTACTCCCATGGAGGAAAGGGCGCATGGTGATTGTTGTATTCAATCCCGATGCAATTTCTGTGTTTCATCAACACTCTCATAGTCCACACATTACAGAATGACACCAGATGTGTATCTGAAACTACTACTGGCTTTCCAGGGAACGAAAAAAAGCGTAAACTGTTTGAGACATTACTCCCATGGAGGAAAGTGCGCATGGTGACTGTTGTATTCAATCTTGATGCAATTTCTGTGTTTCATCAACAATATGATAGTCCACAGATTACAGAATGACACCAGATGTGCATTGGAAACTACTACTTGTCTTCCAGGGAACAATCAAAGAGTAAACTGTTTGAGACATTACGCCCATCGAGGAAAGTGCGCATGGTGACTGTTGTATTCAATCCCGCGGCAATTTCTGTGTCTCATCAACACTTTGAAGGTCCACAGATTTCAGAATGCCTCCAGGAGTGCATCGCAAACGACTACTGGTCTTGCAGGGAACGATCAAAGCGTAAAATATTTGAAACATTACTCCCATGGAGGTAAGTGCGCATGGTGACCGTTGTATTCAATCCCGATGCAATTTCTGTGTTTCATCAACACTCTGATAGTCCACACATTACAGAATGGCCCCAGATGTGCATCGGAAACTACTACTGGTCTTGCAATGAACGATCAAAGCGTAGACTGTTTGAGACATTACTCCCATGGAGGAAAGTGCGCATGGTGACTGTTCTATTCAATCCTGATGCAATTTCTGTGTTTCATCAACACTCTGATAGTCCACATATTACAGAAGGCCCCCAGATGTGCATCGGAAACTACTACTGATCTTATAGGGAACGATCAAAACGTAAACTGTTTGAGACATTACTCCCATGGAGGAAAGGGCGCATGGTGATTGTTGTATTCAATCCCGATGCAATTTCTGTGTTTCATCAACACTTTGAAGGTCCACAGACGATAGAATGCCTCCAGATCTACATCGGAAACTACTACTTGTCTTCCAGGGAACAATCAAAGCGTAGACTGTTTGAGACATTACTCCCATGGAGGAAAGTGCGCATGGTGACTGTTGTATTCAATCCCGATGCAATTTCTGTGTTTCATCAACACTGTGATAGTCCACACATTACAGAATGGCCCCAGATGTGCATCGGAAACTACTACTGGTCTTGCAATGAACGATCAAAGCGTAGACTGTTTGAGACATTACTCCCATGGAGGAAAGGGCGCATGGTGACTGTTCTATTCAATCCTGATGCAATATCAGTGTTTCATCAACACTCTGATAGTCCACATATTGCAGAATGCCCCCAGATATGCATCGGAAACTACTACTGATCTTCCAGGAAACGATCAAAGCGTAAACTGTTTGAGACATTACTCCCATGGAGGAAAGGGCGCATGGTGATTGTTGTATTCAATCCCGATGCAAATTCTGTGTTTCATCAACACTTTGAAGGTCCACAGACTACAGAATGCCTCCAGATCTACATCGGAAACTACTACTGGTCTTCCAGGAAACGATCAAAGCGTAAACTGTTTGAGACATTACTCCCATGGAGGAAAGTGCGCATGGTCACTCTTGTATTCAATCCCGATGCAATTTCTGTGTTTCATCAACACTCTGATAGTCCACAGATTACAGAATGTCCCCGGATGTGCATCGGAAACTACTACTGGTCTTGCAGGGAACGATCAAAATGTAAACTGTCTCAGACATTACTCCCATGGAGGAAAGGGCGCATGGTGATTGTTGTATTCAATCCCGATGCAATTTCTGTGTTTCATCAACACTCTCATAGTCCACACATTACAGAATGACACCAGATGTGTATCTGAAACTACTACTGGCTTTCCAGGGAACGAAAAAAAGCGTAAACTGTTTGAGACATTACTCCCATGGAGGAAAGTGCGCATGGTGACTGTTGTATTCAATCTTGATGCAATTTCTGTGTTTCATCAACAATCTGATAGTCCACAGATTACAGAATGACACCAGATGTGCATCGGAAACTACTACTTGTCTTCCAGGGAACAATCAAAGAGTAAACTGTTTGAGACATTACGCCCATCGAGGAAAGTGCGCATGGTGACTGTTGTATTCAATCCCGCGGCAATTTCTGTGTCTCATCAACACTTTGAAGGTCCACAGATTTCAGAATGCCTCCAGGAGTGCATCGCAAACGACTACTGGTCTTGCAGGGAAAGATCAAAGCGTAAAATATTTGAAACAATACTCCCATGGAGGTAAGTGCGCATGGTGATTGTTCTATTCAATCCCGATGCAATTTATGTGTTTCGTCAACACTCTGATAGTCCACACATTACAGAATGGCCCCAGATGTGCATCGGAAACTACTACTGGTCTTGCAGGGAACGATCAAAGCGTAGACTGTTTGAGACATTACTCCCATGAAGGAAAGTGCGCATGGTGATTGTTCTATTCAATCCTGATGCAATTTCTGTGTTTCATCAACACTCTGATAGTGCACACATTACAGTATGCCCCCAGATGTGCATCGGAAACTACTACTGATCTTTCAGGGAACGATCAAAGCGTAAACTGTTTCAGACATTACTCCCATGGAGGAAAGTGCGCATGGTGACCGTTGTATTCAATTCCGATGCAATTTCTGTGTTACATCAACACTCTGATAGTCCACAGATTACAGAATGCCTCCAGATCTGCATCGGAAATTACTACTGGTCTTCCAGGAAACGATCAAAGCGTAGACAGTTTGAGACATTACTCCCATGGAGGAATGTGCGCATGGTGACTGTTGCATTCATTCCCGATGCAATTTCTGTGTTTCATCAACACTTTGTAGGTCCACTGATTACAGAATGCCTCCAGATGTGCATCGCAAACTACTACTGGTCTTGCAGGGAACGATCAAATCGTAAACTGTTTGAGACATTACTCCCATGTAGGAAAGTGCGCATGGTGACTGTTGTATTCAATCCCGAAGGAATTTCTGTGTTTCATCAACACTCTGATAGTCCACAGATTACAGAATGCCTCCAGATGTGCATCGGAAACTAATACTGGTCTTCCAGGAAACGATCAAAGCGTAGACAGTTTGAGACTTTACTCCCATGGAGGAAAGTGCGCATGGTGACTGTTGCATTCAATCCCGATTCAAATTCTGTGTTTCAACAACACTCTGATAGTCCACACATTACAGAATGCCTTCAGATGTGCATCGGAAACTACTACTGGTCTTCCAGGGAACGATCAAAGCGTAGACTGTTTGAGACATTACTCCCATTTAGGAAAATTGCGCATGGTGACTGTTGTATTCAATCCCGTTTCAACAACACTCTGATAGTCCACAGATTACAGAATGAACCCAGATGTTCTTCGGAAACAACTACTGGTCTTCCAGGGAACGATCAAAGCGTAAACTGGTTGAGACATTACTCCCATGAAGGAAAGTGCGCATGGTGACTGTTGTATTCAATCCTGATGCAAACTCTGTGTTTCATCAACACTCTGATAGTCCAAACATTACAGAGTGCCCCCAGATGTGCATCGGAAACTACCACTGGTCATCCAGGGAACGATCAAAGCGTAAACTGTTTGAGACATTACTCCCATGGAGGAAAGTGCGCATGGTCACTGTTGTATTCCATCCTGATGCAATTTCTGTGTTTCATCAACACTCTGATAGTCCACACAATACAGAATGCCCCCAGATGTGCATCGGAAAATATTACTGGTCTTCCAGGGAACGATCAAAGCAAAAACTTTTTGAGACATTACTCCCATGAAGGAAAGTGCACATGGTGACTGTTGTATTCAATCCCGATGCAATTCCTATGTTTCATCAACACTCTGATAGTCCACAGATTACAGAATGCCTCCAGATGTGCATCGGAAACTACTACAGGTCTTCCAGGGAACGATCAAAGCGTAGACTGTTTGAGACATTACTCCCATGGAGGAAATTGCGCATGGTGACTGTTGTATTCAATCCCGATGCATTTTCTGTGTTTCATCAACACTTTGAAAGTCCACAGATTACAGAATGCCTCCAGATGTGCATCGGAAACTACTACTGGTCTTGAAGGGAACGATCAAAGCGTAGACAGTTTGAGACATTACGCCCACGGAGGAAATTGCGCATGGTGACTGTTGTATTCAATCCCGATGCAATTTCTCAGTTTCATCAACACTCGAATAGTCCACACATTACAGAATGCCCACAGATGTACATCGGAAATTACTACTGGTCTTCAAGGGAACGATCAAAGCGTAAACTGTTTGAGACATTACTCCCATGGAGGAAAGTGCGCATGGTGACTGTTGTATTCAATCCCGCGGTAATTTCAGTCTTTCATCAACACATTGAAGGTCCACAGATTACAGAATACCTCCAGATGTGCATCGCAAACTACTACTGGCCTTGCAGGAACGATCAAAGCGTAGACTGTTTGAGACATTACTCCCATGGAGGAAAGTGCGAATGGTCACTGTTCTATTCAATCCTGATGTAATTTCTGTGTTTCATCAAAACTCTGATAGTCCACACATTACAGAATGTCCCCAGATGTGCATTAGAAACTGCTACTGGTCTTCCAGGTTCTATCAAATCGTAAACTGTTTGAGGCATTACTCCCCAGGAGAAAAGTGCGCATGGTGACTGTTGTATTCATTCCCGATGCAATTTCTGTGTTTCATCAACACTCTGATAGTATACAGATAACAGAATGCCTTCAGATGTGCATCGAAAACTACTACTGGTCTTCCAGGGAACGATCAAAGCGTAGACTGTTTGAGACATTACTCCCATGGAGGAAAGTGCGCATGGTGACTGTTGTATTCAATCCTGATGCAATTTCTGTGTTTCATCAACACTTTGAAGGTCCACACATTACAGAATGGCTCCAGATGTGCATCGCAAACTACTACTGGTCTTGCAGGGAACGATCAAAGCGTAGACTGTTTGAGACATTACTCCCATGGAGGAAAGTGCGCATGGTGACTGTTCCATTCAATCCTGATGCAATTTCTGTGTTTCATCAACACTCTGATAGTCCACACATTACAGAATGCCCCAGATGTGCATCGGAAAATACTGCTGATCTTCCAGGAAACGATCAAAGCGTAAACTGTTTCAGACATTACTCCCATGGAGGAAAGTGCGCATGGTGACTGTAGTATTCAATCCCGATGCACTTTCTGTGTTTCATCAACACTCTGATAGTCCACACATTACAGAATGCCTCCAGATCTGCATCGGAAACTACTGCTGGTCTTCCAGGAAACGATCAAAGCGTAGACAGTTTGAGACATTACTCCCATGGAGGAAAATTGCGCATGGTGTCTGTTGTATTCAATCCCGATTCAATGTCTGTGTTTAAACAACACTCTGATAGTCCACACATTACAGAATGAACCCAGGTGTTCTTCGGAAACAACTACTGGTCTTCCAGGGAACGATCAGAGCGTAAACTGGTTGAGACATTACTCCCATGGAGGAAACTGCGCATGGTGAATGTTGTATTCAATCCTGATGCAAATTCTGTGTTTCATCAACACTCTGATAGTCCTAACATTACAGAATGCCCCAGATGTGCATCGGAAACTACCACTGGTCATCCAGGGAACGATCAAAGGGTAAACTGTTTGAGACATACTCCCATGGAGGAAAGTGCGCAATGTGACTGTTGTATTCAATCCTGATGCAATTTCTGTGTTTCATCAACACTCTGATAGTCCACACATTACAGAATGCCCCCAGATGTGCACCGGAAACTATTACTGGTCTTCCAGGGAACGATCAAAGCCAAAACTGTGTGATACATTACTCCCATGCAGGAAAGTGCACATGGTGACTGTTGTATTCAATCCCGATGCCATTCCTTTGTTTCATCAACACTCTGATAGTCCACAGATTACAGAATGCCTCTAGATGTGCATCGGACACTACTACAGGTCTTCCAGGGAACGATCAAAGCGTAGACTGTTTGAGACATTACTCCCATGGAGGAAATTGCGCATGGTGACTGTTGTGTTCAATTCCGATGCATTTTCTGTGTTTCATCAACACTTTGAAGGTCTACAGGTTACAGATTGCCTCCAGATGTGCATCGGAAACTACTACTGGTCTTGAAGGGAACTATCAAAGCGTAGACTGTTTGAGACATTACGCCCACGGAGGAAAGTGCGTATGGAGACTGTTGTATTCAATCCCGATGCAATTTCTCTGTTTCATCAACACTGGAATAGTCCACACATTACAGAATGCCCACAGATGTGCATCGGAAACTACTACTAGTCTTCAAGGGAACGATCAAAGCGTAGACTGTTTGAGACATTACTCCCAAGGAGGAAAGTGCGAATGGTGACTGTTCTATTCAATCCTGATGCAATTTCTGTGTTTCATCAACACTCTGATAGTCCACACATTACAGAATGCCCCCAGATGTGCATCGGAAACTACTACTGATCTTCCAGGGAACGATCAAAGAGTAAACTGTTTGAGACATTACTCCCATGGTGGAACCTGCGCATGGTGACTGTTGTATTCAATCCCGATGCAGTTTCTGTTTTTCATTAACACTCTGATAGTCCACAGATTACAGAATGCCTCCAGATCTGCATCGGAAATTACTACTGGTCTTCCAGGAAACGATCAAAGCGTAGACAGTTTGAGACATTACTCTCATGGAGGAAAGTGCGCATGGTGACTGTTGCATTTAATCCATATGCAATTTCTGTGTTTCATCAACACTCTGATAGTCCACACATTACAGAATGCCCCCAGATGTGCATCGGAAACTGCTGCTGGTCGTCCAGGTTCAATCAAAGCGAAAACTGTTTGAGGAATTACTCCCATGGAGGAAAGTGCGCATGGTGACTGTTGTATTCAATCCCGATGCAATTTCTGTGTTTCATCAACACTTTGAAGGTCCATAGATTACAGAATGCCTCCAGATGTGCATCGGAAACTACTACTGGTCTTGCAGGGAACGATCAAATCGTTGACAGTTTGAGACATTACTCCCATGGAGGAAAGTGCGCACGGTGACTGTTGTATTCAATCCCGATGCAATTTCTGTGTTTCATCAACACTCTGATAGTCCACACATTACAGAATGCCCACAGATGTGCATCGAAAACTACTACTGGTCTTCCAGGAAACGATCAAAGCGTAAACTGTTTGAGACATTACTCCCATGGAGGAAAGTGCGCATGGTCACTGTTGTATTCAATCCCGATGCAATTTCTGTGTTTCATCAACACTCTGATAGTCCACAGATTACAGAATGTCCCCAGATGTGCATCGGAAACTACTACTGGTCTTGCAGGGAACGATCAAAATGTAAACTGTCTCAGACATTACTCCCATGGAGGAAAGGGCGCATGGTGATTGTTGTATTCAATCCCGATGCAATTTCTGTGTTTCATCAACACTCTCATAGTCCACACATTACAGAATGACACCAGATGTGTATCTGAAACTACTACTGGCTTTCCAGGGAACGAAAAAAAGCGTAAACTGTTTGAGACATTACTCCCATGGAGGAAAGTGCGCATGGTGACTGTTGTATTCAATCCCGATGCAATTTCTGTGTTTCATCAACAATCTGATAGTCCACAGATTACAGAATGACACCAGATGTGCATCGGAAACTACTACTTGTCTTCCAGGGAACAATCAAAGAGTAAACTGTTTGAGACATTACGCCCATCGAGGAAAGTGCGCATGGTGACTGTTGTATTCAATCCCGCGGCAATTTCTGTGTTTCATCAACACTTTGAAGGTCCACAGATTTCAGAATGCCTCCAGGAGTGCATCGCAAACGACTACTGGTCTTGCAGCTAACGATCAAAGCGTAGACTGTTTGAGACATTACTCCCATTGAGGAAAGTGCGCATGGTGACTGTTGTATTCAATCCCGATGCAATTTCTGTGTTTCATCAACACTCTGATAGTCCACACATTACAGAATGGCCCCAGATGTGCATCGGAAACTACTACTGGTCTTGCAATGAACGATCAAAGCGTAGACTGTTTGAGACATTACTCCCATGGAGGAAAGTGCGCATGGTGACTGTTCTATTCAATCCTGATGCAATTTCTGTGTTTCATCAACACTCTGATAGTCCACAGATTACAGAATGCCTCTAGATGTGCATCGGACACTACTACAGGTCTTCCAGGGAACGATCAAAGCGTAGACTGTTTGAGACATTACTCCCATGGAGGAAATTGCGCATGGTGACTGTTGTGTTCAATTCCGATGCATTTTCTGTGTTTCATCAACACTTTGAAGGTCTACAGGTTACAGATTGCCTCCAGATGTGCATCGGAAACTACTACTGGTCTTGAAGGGAACTATCAAAGCGTAGACTGTTTGAGACATTACGCCCACGGAGGAAAGTGCGTATGGAGACTGTTGTATTCAATCCCGATGCAATTTCTCTGTTTCATCAACACTGGAATAGTCCACACATTACAGAATGCCCACAGATGTGCATCGGAAACTACTACTAGTCTTCAAGGGAACGATCAAAGCGTAGACTGTTTGAGACATTACTCCCAAGGAGGAAAGTGCGAATGGTGACTGTTCTATTCAATCCTGATGCAATTTCTGTGTTTCATCAACACTCTGATAGTCCACACATTACAGAATGCCCCCAGATGTGCATCGGAAACTACTACTGATCTTCCAGGGAACGATCAAAGAGTAAACTGTTTGAGACATTACTCCCATGGTGGAACCTGCGCATGGTGACTGTTGTATTCAATCCCGATGCAGTTTCTGTTTTTCATTAACACTCTGATAGTCCACAGATTACAGATAGCCTCCAGATCTGCATCGGAAATTACTACTGGTCTTCCAGGAAACGATCAAAGCGTAGACAGTTTGAGACATTACTCTCATGGAGGAAAGTGCGCATGGTGACTGTTGCATTTAATCCATATGCAATTTCTGTGTTTCATCAACACTCTGATAGTCCACACATTACAGAATGCCCCCAGATGTGCATCGGAAACTGCTGCTGGTCGTCCAGGTTCAATCAAAGCGAAAACTGTTTGAGGAATTACTCCCATGGAGGAAAGTGCGCATGGTGACTGTTGTATTCAATCCCGATGCAATTTCTGTGTTTCATCAACACTTTGAAGGTCCATAGATTACAGAATGCCTCCAGATGTGCATCGGAAACTACTACTGGTCTTGCAGGGAACGATCAAATCGTTGACAGTTTGAGACATTACTCCCATGGAGGAAAGTGCGCACGGTGACTGTTGTATTCAATCCCGATGCAATTTCTGTGTTTCATCAACACTCTGATAGTCCACACATTACAGAATGCCCACAGATGTGCATCGAAAACTACTACTGGTCTTCCAGGAAACGATCAAAGCGTAAACTGTTTGAGACATTACTCCCATGGAGGAAAGTGCGCATGGTCACTGTTGTATTCAATCCCGATGCAATTTCTGTGTTTCATCAACACTCTGATAGTCCACAGATTACAGAATGTCCCCAGATGTGCATCGGAAACTACTACTGGTCTTGCAGGGAACGATCAAAATGTAAACTCTCTCAGACATTACTCCCATGGAGGAAAGGGCGCATGGTGATTGTTGTATTCAATCCCGATGCAATTTCTGTGTTTCATCAACACTCTCATAGTCCACACATTACAGAATGACACCAGATGTGTATCTGAAACTACTACTGGCTTTCCAGGGAACGAAAAAAAGCGTAAACTGTTTGAGACATTACTCCCATGGAGGAAAGTGCGCATGGTGACTGTTGTATTCAATCCCGATGCAATTTCTGTGTTTCATCAACAATCTGATAGTCCACAGATTACAGAATGACACCAGATGTGCATCGGAAACTACTACTTGTCTTCCAGGGAACAATCAAAGAGTAAACTGTTTGAGACATTACGCCCATCGAGGAAAGTGCGCATGGTGACTGTTGTATTCAATCCCGCGGCAATTTCTGTGTTTCATCAACACTTTGAAGGTCCACAGATTTCAGAATGCCTCCAGGAGTGCATCGCAAACGACTACTGGTCTTGCAGCTAACGATCAAAGCGTAGACTGTTTGAGACATTACTCCCATTGAGGAAAGTGCGCATGGTGACTGTTGTATTCAATCCCGATGCAATTTCTGTGGTTCATCAACACTCTGATAGTCCACACATTACAGAATGGCCCCAGATGTGCATCGGAAACTACTACTGGTCTTGCAATGAACGATCAAAGCGTAGACTGTTTGAGACATTACTCCCATGGAGGAAAGTGCGCATGGTGACTGTTCTATTCAATCCTGATGCAATTTCTGTGTTTCATCAACACTCTGATAGTCCACATATTACAGAAGGCCCCCAGATGTGCATCGGAAACTACTACTGATCTTATAGGGAACGATCAAAACGTAAACTGTTTGAGACATTACTCCCATGGAGGAAAGGGCGCATGGTGATTGTTGTATTCAATCCCGATGCAATTTCTGTGTTTCATCAACACTTTGAAGGTCTACAGACGATAGAATGCCTCCAGATCTACATCGGAAACTACTACTTGTCTTCCAGGGAACAATCAAAGCGTAGACTGTTTGAGACATTACTCCCATGGAGGAAAGTGCGCATGGTGACTGTTGTATTCAATCCCGATGCAATTTCTGTGTTTCATCAACACTCTGATAGTCAACACATAACAGAATGGCCCCAGATGTGCATCGGAAACTACTACTGGTCTTGCAATGAACGATCAAAGCGTAGACTGTTTGAGACATTACTCCCATGGAGGAAAGGGCGCATGGTGACTGTTCTATTCAATCCTGATGCAATTTCAGTGTTTCACCAACACTCTGATAGTCCACATATTGCAGAATGCCCCCAGATATGCATCGGAAACTACAACTGATCTTCCAGGAAACGATCAAATCGTAAACTGTTTGAGACATTACTCCCATGGAGGAAAGGGCGCATGGTGATTGTTGTATTCAATCCCGATGAAAATTCTGTGTTTCATCAACACTTTGAAGGTCCACAGACTACAGAATGCCTCCAGATCTACATCGGAAACTACTACTGGTCTTCCAGGAAACGATGAAAGCGTAAACTGTTTGAGACATTACTCCCATGGAGGAAAGGGCGCATGGTGATTGTTGTATTCAATCCCGATGCATTTCTGTGTTTCATCAACACTTTGAAGGTCCACAGATTACAGAATGCCGCCAGGTGTGCATCGGAAACTACTACTGGTCTTGCAGGGAACGATCAAAGCGTAGACTGTTTGAGACATTACTCACATGGAGGAAAGTGCGCATGGTGTCTGTTGTATTCAATCACGATCCAATTTCTGTGTTTCTTGAACATCCTGATAGTCCACCGATTACAGAATGACACCAGATGTGCATCGGACACTACTACTTGTCTTCCAGGGAACAATCAAAGAGTAAACTGTTTGAGACATTATTCCCATGGAGGAAAGTGCGCATGGTGACTGTTGTATTCAATGCCGCGGCAATTTCTGTGTTTCATCAACACTTTGAAGGTCCACTGATTACAGAACGCCTCCAGATCTGCATCGGAAACTACTGCTGGTCTTGCAGGGAACGATCAAAGCGTAAACTGTTTGAGACATTACTCCCATGGGGAAAGTGCGCATGGTGACTGTTGTATTCAATCCTGATGCAAATTCTGTGTTTCATCAACAATCTGATAGTCCAAACATTACAGAATGCCCCCAGATGTGCATCGGAAACTACCACTGGTCTTCCAGGGAACGATCAAAGCGTAAACTGTTTGAGACATTACGCCCATGGAGGAAAGTGCACATGGTGACTGTTGTATTCAATCCTGATGCAAATTCTGTGTTTCATCAACAATCTGATAGTCCAAACATTACAGAATGCCCCCAGATGTGCATCGGAAACTACCACTGGTCTTCCAGGGAACGATCAAAGCGTAAACTGTTTGAGACATTACGCCCATGGAGGTAAGTGCGCATGGTGACTGTTCTATTCAAGCCCGATGCAATTTATGTGTTTCATCAACACTCTGATAGTCCACACATTACAGAATGGCCCCAGATGTGCATCGGAAAGTACTACTGGTCTTGCAGGGAACGATCAAAGCGTAGACTGTTTGAGATATTACTCCCATGAAGGAAAGTGCGAATGGTGATTGTTCTATTCAATCCTGATGCAATTTCTGTGTTTCATCAACACTCTGATAGTACACACATTACAGTATGCCCCCAGATGTGCATCGGAAACTACTACTGATCTTCCAGGGAACGATCAAAGCGTAAACTGTTTCAGACATTACTCCCATGGAGGAAAGTGCGCATGGTGACTGTTGTATTCAATTCCGATGCAATTTCTGTGTTTCATCAACACTCTGATAGTCCACAGATTACAGAATGCCTCCAGATCTGCATCGGAAATTACTACTGGTCTTCCAGGAAACGATCAAAGCGTAGACAGTTTGAGACATTACTCCCATGGAGGAATGTGCGCATGGTGACTGTTGCATTCATTCCCGATGCAATTTCTGTGTTTCATCAACACTTTGTAGGGCCACTGATTACAGAATGCCTCCAGATGTGCATCGCAAACTACTACTGGTCTTGCAGGGAACGATCAAATCGTAAACTGTTTGAGACATTACTCCCATGTAGGAAAGTGCGCATGGTGACTGTTGTATTCAATCCCGAAGGAATTTCTGTGTTTCATCAACACTCTGATAGTCCACAGATTACAGAATGCCTCCAGATGTGCATCGGAAACTAATACTGGTCTTCTAGGAAACGATCAAAGCGTAGACAGATTGAGACATTACTACCATGGAGGAAAGTGCGCATGGTGACTGTTGTATTCAATCCCGTTTCAACTACACTCTGATAGTCCACACATTACAGAATGGCCCCAGATGTTCTTCGGAAACAACTACTGGTCTTCCAGGGAACGATCAAAGGGTAAACTGGTTGAGACATTACTCCCATGAAGGAAAGTGCGCATGGTGACTGTTGTATTCAATCCTGATGCAAACTCTGTGTTTCATCAACACTCTGATAGTCCAAACATTACTGAGTGCCCCCAGATGTGCATCGGAAACTACCACTGGTCATCCAGGGAACGATCAAAGCGTAAACTGTTTGAGACATTACTCCCATGGAGGAAAGTGCGCATAGTCACTGTTGTATTTCATCCTGATGCAATTTCTGTGTTTCATCAACACTCTGATAGTCCACACATTACAGAATGCCCCCAGATGTGCATCGGAAACTATTACTGGTCTTCCAGAGAACGATCAAAGCAAAAACTTTTTGAGACATTACTCCCATGAAGGAAAGTGCACATGGTGACTGTTGTATTCAATCCCGATGCAATTCCTATGTTTCATCAACACCCTGATAGTCCACAGATTACAGAATGCCTCCAGATGTGCATCGGAAACTACTACAGGTCTTCCAGGGAACGATCAAAGCGTAGACTGTTTGAGACATTACTCCCATGGAGGAAAGTGCGCATGGTGACTGTTGTATTCAATCCCGCGGTAATTTCTGTCTTTCATCAACACATTGAAGGTCCACAGATTACAGAATACCTCCAGATGTGCATCGCAAACTACTACTGGTCTTGCAGGAACGATCAAAGCGTAGACTGTTTGAGACATTACTCCCATGGAGGAAAGTGCGAATGGTCACTGTTCTGTTCAATCCTGATGTAATTTCTGTGTTTCATCAAAACTCTGATAGTCCACACATTACAGAATGTCCCCAGATGTGCATTGGAAACTCCTACTGGTCTTCCAGGTTCTATCAAATCGTTAACTGTTTGAGGCATTACTCCCCAGGAGAAAAGTGCGCATGGTGACTGTTGTATTCATTCCCGATGCAATTTCTGTGTTTCATCAACACTCTGATAGTATACAGATAACAGAATGCCTTCAGATGTGCATCGAAAACTACTACTGGTCTTCCAGGGAACGATCAAAGCGTAGACTGTTTGAGACATTACTCCCATGGAGGAAAGTGCGCATGGTGACTGTTGTATTCAATCCTGATGCAATTTCTGTGTTTCATCAACACTTTGAAGGTCCACACATTACAGAATGACTCCAGGTGTGCATCGCAAACTACTACTGGTCTTGCAGGGAACGATCAAAGCGTAAACTGTTTGAGACATTACTCCCATGGAGGAAAGTGTGCATGGTGACTGTTGTTTTGAATCCCGATGCAATGTATGTGATTCATCAACACTCTGATAGTCCACAGATTACAGAATGGCCCCAGATGTGCATCGGAAACTACTACTGGTCTTGCAGGGAACGATCAAAGCGTAGACTGTTTGAGACATTACTCCCATGGAGGAAAGTGCGCATATTGACTGTTCCATTCAATCCTGACGCAATTTCTGTGTTACATCAACACTCTGATAGTCCATACATTACAGTATGCCCCCAGATGTGCATCGGAAAATACTGCTGATCTTCCAGGGAACGATCAAAGCGTAAACTGTTTCAGACATTACTCCCATGGAGGAGAGTGCGCATGGTGACTGTAGTATTCAATCCCGATGCAATTTCTGTGTTTCATCAACACTCTGATAGTCCACACATTGCAGAATGCCTCCAGATCTGCATCGGAAACTACTGCTGGTCTTCCAGGAAACGATCAAAGCGTAGACAGTTTGAGACATTACTCCCATGGAGGAAAATTGCGCATGGTGTCTGTTGTATTCAATCCCGATGCAATGTCTGTGTTTCAACAACACTCTGATAGTCCACACATTACAGAATGAACCCAGGTGTTCTTCGGAAACAACTACTGGTCTTCCAGGGAACGATCAAAGCGTAAACTGGTTGAGACATTACCCCCATGGAGGAAAGTGCGCATGGTGAATGTTGTATTCAATCCTGATGCAAAATCTGTGTTTCATCAACACTCTGATATTCCTAACATTACAGAATGCCCCCAGATGTGCATCGGAAACTACCACTGGTCATCCAGGGAACGATCAAATGGTAAACTGTTTGAGACATTACTCCCATGGAGGAAAGTGCGCAATGTGACTGTTGTATTCAATCCTGATGCAATTTCTGTGTTTCATCAAAACTCTGATAGTCCAAACATTACTGAATGCCCCCAGATGTGCACCGGATACTATTACTGGTCTTCTAGGGAACGATCAAAGCCAAAACTGTTTGATACATTACTCCCATGCAGGAAAGTGCACATGGTGACTGTTGTATTCAATCCCGATGCCATTCCTTTGTTTCATCAACACTCTGATAGTCCACAGATTACAGAATGCCTCCAGATGTGCATCGGAAACTACTACAGGTCTTCCAGGGAACTATCAAAGCGTAGACTGTTTGAGACATTACTCCCATGGAGGAAATTGCGTATGGAGACTGTTGTATTCAATCCCGATGCAATTTCTCTGTTTCATCAACACTGGAATAGTCCACACATTACAGAATGCCCACAGATGTGCATCGGAAACTACTACTAGACTTCCAGGGAACGATCAAAGCGTAAACTGTTTGAGACATTACTCCCATGGAGGAAAGTGCGAATGGTGACTGTTCTATTCAATCCTGATGCAATTTCTGTGTTTCATCAACACTCTGATAGTCCACACATTACAGAATGTCCCCAGATGTGCATCGGAAGCAGCTACTGGTCTTCCAGGGAACGATCAAAGAGTAGACTGTTTGAGACATTACTCCCAAGGAGGGAAATGCGCAAGATGACTGTTGTAATTTCTGTGTTTCATCAACACTTTGAAGGTCCACAGATTACAGAATGCCTCCAGATGTGCATCGCAAACTACTACTGGTCTTGCAGGGAACGATCAAAGCATAGACTGTTTGAGACATTACTCCCACGGAGGAAACTCCGCATGGTGACTGTTGTATTCAATCCCGATGCAATTTCTGTGTTTCATCAACACTCTGATAGTCCACGCATTACAGTATGGCCCCAGATGTGCATCGGAAACTACTACTAGGCTTCCAGGGAACGATCAAAGCGTAAACTGTTTGAGACATTACTCCCATGGAGGAAATTGCGCATGGTGACTGTTGTATTCAATTCCGATGCATTTTCTGTGTTTCATCAACACGCTGATAGTCCACAGATTACAGAATGACACGAGATGTGCATCGGAAACTACTACTTGTCTTCCAGGGAACAATCAAAGCGTAGACTGTTTGAGACATTACGCCCATGGAGGAAAGTGCGCATGGTGACTGTTGTATTTAATCCTGATGCAATTTCTGTGTTTCATCATCACTTTGATAGTCCACACATTACAGAATGTCAGAAGATGTGCATCGGTAACTACTACTGGTCTTGCAGGGAACGATCAATGCTTAGACAGTTTGAGACATTACTCCCAAGGAGGAAAGTGCGCATGGTGACTGTTGTATGCAATCCCGAAGCAATTTCTGTGTTTCATCAACACTCTGATAGTCCACACATTACAGAATACCCACAGATGTGCATCGGAAACTACTACTGGTGTTCCAGGGAACGATCAAAGCGTAAACTGTTTGAGACGTTACTCCCATGGAGGAAAGTGCACATGGTGACTGTTGTACTCAATCCCGATGCAATTTCTGTGTTTCATCAACACTCTGGTAGTCCACAGATTACATAATGTCCCCAGATGTACATCGGAAAATACTACTGGTCTTGCAGGAAACGTTCAAAGCGTAAACTGTTTGAGACATTACTCCCATGGAGGAAAGTGCGCATATTGACTGTTGTATTCAATCCCGATGCAATTTCTGTGTTTCATCAACACTTTGAAGGTCGATAGATTACAGAATGCTTCCAGATGTGCATCGGAAACTACTACTGGTCTTGCAGGGAACGATCAAAGCGTAGACTGTTTCCCATGGAGGAAAGTGCGCATGGTGACTGTTGTATTCAATTCCGATGCAATTTCTGTGTTTCATCAACATTCTGATAGTCCACACATTACAGAATGCCCCCATACGTGCATCGGAAACTACTACTGGTCTTCCAGGGAACGATCAAAGCGTAAACTGTTTGAGACATTACTCCCATGGAGGAAAGTGCTCATGGTGACTGTTGTATTTAATCCCGATGCAGTTTCTGTGTTTCATCAACACTTTGAAGGTCCACAGATTAAGGAATGCCTCCAGATGTGCATCAGAAACTACTACTGGTCTTGCAGGGAACCAACAAAGCGTAGACTGTTTGAGACATTACTCCCATGGGGGAAAGGGCGCATGGTAACTGTTGTATTCAATCCCGATGCAATTTCTGTGTTTCATCAACACTCTGATAGTCCACACATTACAGAATGCCCACAGATGTGCGTCGGATACTACTACTGGCCTTCCAGGGAACGATCAAAGCGTAAACTGTTTGAGACATTACTCCCATGGAGGAAAGTGCGCATGGTGGCTGTTGTATTCAATCCTGATGCAATTTCTGTGTTTCATCAACACTCTGATAGTCCACACATTACAGAATGTCAGAAGATGTGCATCGGAAACTACTACTGGTCTCCCAGGGAACGATCAAAGCGTAGACTGTTTGAGACACTACTCCCATGGAGGAAAGTGGGCATGGTGACTGTTGTATTCAATCCCGATTCAATTTCTGTGTTTCATCAACACTTTGAAGGTCCACAGATTACAGAATGCCTCCAGATGTGCATCGGAAACTACTACTGGTCCTCCAGGATATGATCAAAGACTGTTTGTGATATTACTCCAATTTAGGAAAGTGCGCATGGTGACTCTTGTATTCAATCCCGCGGCCATTTCTGTGTTTCGTCAACACTTTAAAGGTCCACAGATTATAGAATGCCCCAGATGTGCATCGGAAACTACTGCTGGTATTGCAGGGAACGATCAAAGCGTAGACTGTTTGAGACATTACTCCCATGGAGGAAAGTGCAAATGGTGTCTGTTGTATTCAATTCCGATGCAATTTCTGTGTTTCATCAACACTCTGATAGTCCACACGTTACAGAATGTCCCCATATGTGCATCGGTAACTACTACTGGTCTTCCAGGGAACGATCAAAGCGTAAACTGTTTGAGACATTACTCCCATGGAGGAAAGTGCCATGGTGACTGTTGTATCAATCCTGATGCAATTTCTGTGTTTCATCAACACTCTGATAGTCCACAAATTACAGAATGCCCCCAGATGTGCATGGGAAACTACTACTGGTCTTCCAGGGAACGATCAAAGCGTAAACTGTTTGAGACATTACTCCCATGGAGTAAAATGCGCATGGTGACTGTTGTATTCAATCCTGATGCAATTTCTGTGTTTCATCAACACTCTGATAGTCCACACATTACAGAATGTCAGAAGATGTGCATCGGAAACTACTACTGGTCTTCCAGGGAACGATCAAAGCGTAGACTGTTTGAGACATTACTCCCATGGAAGAAAGTGCGCATGGTGACCGTTGTATTTAATCCCGATGCAATTTCTGTGTTCCATCAACACTTTGAAGGTCCACAGATTAAGGAATGCCTCCAGATGTGCATCGGAAACTACTACTGGTCTTGCAAGGAACGATCAAAGCGTAGACAGTTTGAGACATTACTCCTATGGAGGAAAGTGCGCATGGTGACTGTTCTATTGAATACTGATGCAATTTCTGTGTTTCATCAACACTCTGATAGTCCACACGTTACAGAATGTCCCCATATGTGCATCGGAAACTACTACTGGTCTTGCAGGGAACGATCAAAGCGTAGACAGTTTGAGACATTACTCCCATGGAGGAAAGTGCGCATGGTGACTGTTCTATTGAATACTGATGCAATTTCTGTGTTTCATCAACACTCTGATAGTCCACACATTTCAGAATGCCCCCAGATGTCCATCGGAAACTACTACTGATCTTCCAGGGAACGATCAAGGCGTAAACTGTTTCAGACATTACTCCCATGGATGAAAGTGCGCATGGTGACTGTTGTATTCAATCCCGATGCAATGTCTGTGTTTCAACAACACTGTGATAGTCCACACATTACAGAATGAACCCAGATGTTCATCGGAAACAACTACTGGTCTTCCAGGGAACGATCAAAGCGTAAACTGCTTGAGACATTACTCCCATGGAGGAAAGTGCACATGGTGACTGTTGTATTCAATCCTGATGCAAATTCTGTGTTTCATCAACCCTCTGATAGTCCACACATTACAGAATGCCCACAAATGTGCATCGGAAACTACTACTTCTCTTCCAGGGAACGATCAAAGCGTAAACTGTTTGAGTCGTTACCCCCATCGGGGAAAGTGCACATGGTGACTGTTGTACTCAATCCCGATGCAATTACTGTGTTTCATCAACACTTTGAAGGTCCACAGATTACAGAATGCCTCCAGATGTGCATCGGAAACTGCTACTGGTCTTGCAGGGAACGATCAAATCGTAGACAGTTTGAGACATTACTCCCAAGGAGGAAAGTGCGCATGGTGACTGTTGTATTCAATCCCGAAGCAATTTCTGTGTTTCATCAACACTCTGATAGTCCACACATTACAGAATGCCCACAGATGTTCATCGGAAACTACTACTGGTCTTCCAGGGAACGATCAAAACGTAAACTGTTTGAGACGTTACTCCCATGGAGGAAAGTGCACATGGTGACTGTTGTACTCAATCCCGATGCAATTTCTGTGTTTCATCAACACTCTGATAGTCCACAGATTACATAATGTCCCCAGATGTGCATCGGAAACTACTACTGGTCTTGCAGGAAACGTTCAAAGCGTAAACTGTTTGAGACATTACTCCCATGGAGGAAAGTGCAAATGGTGTCTGTTGTATTCAATTCCGATGCAATTTCTGTGTTTCATCAACACTCTGATAGTCCACACGTTACAGAATGTCCCCATATGTGCATCGGAAACTACTACTGGTCTTCCAGGGAACGATCAAACCGTAAACTGTTTGAGACATTACTCCCATGGAGGAAAGTGCCATGGTGACAGTTGTATTCAATCCCGATGCAATTTCTGTGTTTCATCAACACTTTGAAGGTCGATAGATTACAGAATGCTTCCAGATGTGCATCGGAAACTACTACTGGTCTTGCTGGGAACGATCAAAGCGTAGACTATTTGAGACATTACTCCCATGGAGGAAAGTGCAAATGGTGTCTGTTGTATTCAATTCCGATGCAATTTCTGTGTTTCATCAACACTCTGATAGTCCACACGTTACAGAATGTCCCCATATGTGCATCGGAAACTACTACTGGTCTTCCAGGGAACGATCAAAGCGTAAACTGTTTGAGACATTACTCCCATGGAGGAAAGTGCCATGGTGAATGTTGTATCAATCCTGATGCAATTTCTGTGTTTCATCAACACTCTGATAGTCCACACATTACAGAATGCCCCCAGATGTGCATGGGAAACTACTACTGGTCTTCCAGGGAACGATCAAAGCGTAAACTGTTTGAGACATTACTCCCATGGAGTAAAATGCGCATGGTGACTGTTGTATTCAATCCTGATGCAATTTCTGTGTTTCATCAACACTCTGATAGTCCACACATTACAGAATGTCAGAAGATGTGCATCGGAAACTACTACTGGTCTTCCAGGGAACGATCAAAGCGTAGACTGTTTGAGACATTACTCCCATGGAAGAAAGTGCGCATGGTGACCGTTGTATTTAATCCCGATGCAATTTCTGTGTTCCATCAACACTTTGAAGGTCCACAGATTAAGGAATGCCTCCAGATGTGCATCGGAAACTACTACTGGTCTTGCAAGGAACGATCAAAGCGTAGACTGTTTGAGACATTACTCCCATGGAGGAAAGTGCGCATGGTAACTGTTGTATTCAATCCCGATGCAATTTCTGTTTTTCATCAACACTCTGATAGTCCACACATTACAGAATGCCCACAGATGTGCATCGGAAACTACTACTGGTCTTCCAGGGAACGATCAAAGCGTAAACTGTTTGAGACATTACTCCCACGGAGGAAAGTGCGCATGGTGACTGTTGTATTCAATCCTGATGCAATTTCTGTGTTTCATCAACACTCTGATAGTCCACACATTACAGAATGTCAGAAGATGTGCATCGGAAACTACTACTGGTCTTCCAGGGAACGATCAAAGCGTAGACTGTTTGAGACATTACTCCCATGGAGGAAAGTGCGCATGGTGACTGTTGTATTCAATCCCGATTCAATTTCTGTGTTTCATCAACACTTTGAAGGTCCAGAGATTACAGAAAGCCTCCTGATGTGCATCGGAAACTACTACTGGTCTTGCAAGGAACGATCAAAGCGTAGACTGTTTGAGACATTACTCCCATGGAGGAAAGTGCGCATGGTAACTGTTGTATTCAATCCCGATGCAATTTCCGTGTTTCATCAACACTCTGATAGTCCACACATTACAGAATGCCCACAGATGTGCATCGGAAACTACTACTGGTCTTCCAGGGAACGATCAAAGCGTAAACTGTTTGAGACATTACTCCCACGGAGGAAAGTGCGCATGGTGACTGTTGTATTCAATCCTGATGCAATTTCTGTGTTTCATCAACACTCTGATAGTCCACACATTACAGAATGTCAGAAGATGTGCATCGGAAACTACTACTGGTCTTCCAGGGAACGATCAAAGCGTAGACTGTTTGAGACATTACTCCCATGGAGGAAAGTGCGCATGGTGACTGTTGTATTCAATCCCGATTCAATTTCTGTGTTTCATCATCACTTTGAAGGTCCAGAGATTACAGAAAGCCTCCTGATGTGCATCGGAAACTACTACTGGTCCTCCAGGATAAGATCAAAGACTGTTTGTGATATTACTCCAATGGAGGAAAATGCGCACGGTGACTCTTGTATACAATCCCGCGGCCATTTCTGTGTTTCGTCAACACTTTGAAGGTCCACACATTATAGAATGCCCCAGATGTGCATCGGAAACTACTGCTGGTATTGCAGGGAACGATCAAAGCGTAGACTGTTTGGGACATTACTCCCATGGAGGGAAGTGCACATGGTGACTGTTGTATTCAATCCTGATGCAATTTCTGTATTTCATCAACACTCTGATAGTCCACACATTACAGAATGCCACCAGATGTGCATCGGAAACTACTACTGGTCTTCCAGGGAACGATCAAATCGTAGACTGTTTGAGACATTACTCCCACGGAGGAAAGTGCACATGGTGACTGTTGTATTCAATCCCGATGCAGTTTCTGTGTTTCATCAACACTCTGATAGTCCACGGATTACAGAATTTCTCCAGATGTGCATCGACAACTACTACTGGTCTTCCAGGGAACGATCTAAGCGTAGGCTGTTTGAGATATTACTCGCATGGAGGAAAGTGCGCATGGTGACTGTTGTATTCAATCCCGATGCAATTTCTGTGTTTCATCAACACTCTAATAGTCCACAGATTACAGAAAGCCTCAAGATGTGCATCGAAAACTACTACTGGCCTTCCAGGGAACGATCAAAGCGTAGACTGTATGAGACATTACTCAGATGGAGGAAAGTGCGCATGGTGACTGTTGTATGGAATCCCGATGCAATTTCAGTGTTTCATCAACACTTTGAATGTCCACAGATTACAGAGTGCCTCCAGATGTGCATCGGAAACTACTACTGGTCTTGCAGGGAACGATCAAAGCGTAGACAGTTTGAGACATTACTCCCATTTAGGAAAGTGCGCATGGTGACTGTTGTACTCAATCCCGAAACAATTTATGTGTTTCATTAACCCTCTGATAGTCCACACATTACAGAATGCCCACAAATGTGCATCGGAAACTACTACTGGTCTTCCAGGGAACGATCAAAGCGTAGACTTTTGAGTCGTTACTCCCATGGAGGGAAGTGCACATGGTGACTGTTGTACTCAATCCCGATGCAATTTCTGTGTTTCATCAACACTCTGATAGTCCACAGATTACAGAATGGCCCCAGATGTGCATCGGAAACTACTACTGGTCTTGCAGGGAACGATCAAAGCGTAGACTGTTTGAGACATTACTCCCATGGACGAAAGTGCGCATGGTGGCTGTTGTATGCAATCCCGATGCAATTTCAGTGTTTCATCAACACATTCAATGTCCACAGATTACAGAATGCCTCCAGATGTGCATCGGAAACTACTACTGGTCTTGCAGGGAACGATCAAAGCGTAGACAATTTGAGACATTACTCCCATGGAGGAAAGTGCGCATGGTGACTGTTGTACTCAATCCCGAAACAATTTCTGTGTTTCATCAACCCTCTGATAGTCCACACATTACAGAATGCCCACAAATGTGCATCGGAAACTACTACTGGTGTTCCAGGGAACGATCAAAGCGTAGACTGTTTGAGTCGTTACTCCCATGGAGGAAAGTGCACGCGGTGACTGTTGTACTCAATCCCGATGCAATTTCTGTGTTTCATCAACACTCTGATAGTCCACAGATTACAGAATGGCCCCAGATGTGCATCAGAAACTACTACTGGTCTTGCAGGGAACGATCAAAGCGTAGACTGTTTGAGACATTACTCCCGTGGAGGAAAGTGCGCATGGTGACTGTTCTATTGAATACTAATGCAATTTCTGTGTTTCATCAACACTCTGATCGTCCACACATTACAGAATGCCCCCAGATGTGCATCGGTAACTACTACTGATCTTCCAGGGAACGATCAAAGCGTAAACTCTTTCAGACATTACTCCCATGGAGGAAAGTGCGCATGGTGACTGTTGTATTAAATCCCGATGCAATGTCTGTGTTTCAACAACACTCTGATAGTCCACACATTACAGGATGAACCCAGATGATCATCGGAAACAACTACTGGTCTTGCAGGGAACGATCAAAGCGTAAACTGTTTGAGACATTACTCCCTTGGAGGAAAGTGCGCATGGTGATTGTTGTATTCAATCCCGATTCAATTTCTGCGTTTCATCAACACTTTGAAGGTCCACAGATTACAGAATGCCTCCAGATCTACATCGGAAACTACTACTGGTCTTCCAGGAAACGATCAAAGCGTAGACAGTTTGAGACATTACTCCCATTGAGGAAAGTGCGTATGGTGACTGTTGTACTCAATCCTGATTCAATTTCTGTGTTTCATTAACACTCTGATAGTAAACAGATTACAGAATGCCTCCAGATGTGCATCGGAAACTACTACAGGTCTTCCAGGGAACGATCAAAGCGTAGACTGTTTGAGACATTACTCCCATGGAGGAAAGTGCACATGGTGACTGTTGTATTCAATCCCGATGCAGTCTCTGTGTTTCGTCAACACTCTGATAGTCCACAGATTACAGAATGCCTCCAGATCTGCATCGGTAACTACTACTGGTCTTCCAGGAAACGATCAAAGCGTAGACAGTTTGGGACATTATTCGCATGGAGGAAAGTGCGCATGGTGACGGTTGCATTCAATCCCGATGCAATATCTGTGTTTCAACAACACTCTGATAGTCCACAGATTACAGAATGCCTTCAGATGTGCATCGGAAACTACTACTGGTCTTCCAGGGAACGATCAAAGCGTAGACTGTTTGAGACATTACTACCATTTAGGAAAATTGCGCATGGTGACTGTTGTATTCAATCCCGATGCAATGTCTGTGTTTTAACAACACTCTGATAATCCACACATTACAGAATGAACCCAGATGTTCTTCGGTAACAACTACTGGTCTTCCAGGGAACGATCAAAACGTAAACTGTTTGAGACATTACTCCCATGGAGGAAAGTGCGCATGGTGACTGTTGTATCCAATCCTGATGCAAATTCTGTGTTTCATCAACACTCTGATAGTCCAAACATTACAGAATGCCCCCAGATGTGCATCGGAAACTACCACTGGTCTTCCAGGGAACGATAAAAGCGTAAACTGTTTGAGACATTACTCCCATGGGGGAAAGTGCGCATGGTGACTGTTGTATTCAATCCTAATGCAATTTCTGTGTTTCATCAACACTCTGATAGTCCACACATTACAGAATGCCCCCAGATGTGCATCGGAAACTACTACTGGTCTTCCAGGGATCGATCAAAGCAAAAACTGTTTGAGACATTACTCCCATGAAGGAAAGTGCACATGGTGACTGTTGTATTCAATCCCGATGCAATTCCTTTGATTCATCAACACTCTGATAGTAAACAGATTACAAAATGCCTCCAGATGTGCATCGGAAACTACTACAGATCTTCCAGGGAACGATCAAAGCGTAGACTGTTTGAGACATTACTCCCATGGAGGAAATTGCGCATGGTGACTGTTGACTTCAATCCCGATGCATTTTCTGTGTTTCATCAACACTTTGAAGGTCCACAGGTTACAGAATGCCTCCAGATGTGCATCGGAAACTACTACTTGTCTTGCAGGGAACGATCATAGCGTAGACTGTTGAGACATTACGCCCACGGAGGAAAGTGCGTATGGTGACTGTTGTATTCAATCCTGATGCAATTTCTGTGTTTCATCAACACTCTGATAGTCCAAACATTACAGAATGTCAGAAGATGTGCATCGAAAACTACTACTGGTCTTCCAGGGAACGATCAAACCGTAGACTGTTTGAGACTTTACTCCCATGGAGGAAAGTGCGCATGGTGACTGTTGTATTCAATCCCGCGTCAATTTCTGTGTTTCATCAACACATTGAAGGTCCACTGATTACAGAATACCTCCAGATGTGCATCTCAAACTGCTACTGATCTTGCAGGGAACGATCAAAGCGTAGACAGTTTGAGACATTACTCCCATGGAGGAAAGTGCGAATGGTGACTGTTGTATTCAATCCCGATGCAATTTCTGTGTTTCATCGACACTTTGAAGGTGCACAGATTACTGAATGTATCCAGATGTGCATCGGAAACTACTACTGGTCATGCAGGGAACGGCCAAAGCGTAGACTGTTTGAGACATTACTCCCATGGAGGAAAGTGCGAATGGTGACTGTTCTATTAAATCCTGATGCAATTTCTGTGTTTCATCAACACTCTGATAGTCCACACATTACAGAATGCCCCCAGATGTGCATCGGAAACTACTACTGATCTTCCAGGGAACGATCAAAGCGTTAACCGTTTGAGACATTACTCACATGGAGGATAGTGCACATGGTGACTGTTGTACTCAATCCCGATGCAATTTCTGTGTTTCATCAACACTCTGATAGTCCACAGATTACAGAATGTCCCCAGATGTGCATCGGAAACTACTACTGGTCTTGCAGGGAACGATCAAAGCGTAAACCGTTTGAGACATTACTCCCATGGAGGAAAGGGCGCATGGTGATTGTTGTATTCAATCCCGATGCAATTTCTGTGTTTCATCAACACTTTGACGGTCCACAGATTACAGAATGCCTCCAGATGTGCATCGGAAACTACTACTGGTCTTGCACGGAACGATCAAAACTTAAACTGTTTGAGACACTACTCCCATGGAGGAAAGTGCGCATGGTGACTGTTGTATTCAATCCTGATGCAAATTCTGTGTTTCATCAACACTCTGATGGTCCAAACATTACAGAATGTCCCCAGATGTGCATCGGAAACTACCACTGGTCTTCCAGGAAACGATCAAAGCGTAAACTGTTTGAGACATTACTCCCATGGAGGAAAGTGTACATGGTGACTGTTGTACAAATCCCGATGCAATTTCTGTGTTTCATCGACACTTTGAAGGTGCACAGATTACAGAATGCCTCCAGATGTGCATCGGAAACTACTACTGGTCTTCCAGGAAACGATCAAAGCGTAAACTGTTTGAGACATTACTCACATGGAGGAAAGTGCACATGGTGACTGTTGTACTCAATCCCGATGCAATTTCTGTGTTTCATCAACACTCTGATAGTCCACAGATTACCGAATTTCTCCAGATGTGCATCGACAACTACTACTGGTCTTCCAGGGAACGATCTAAGCGTAGGCTGTTTGAGATGTTACTCGCATGGAGGAAAGTGCGCTTGGTGACTGTTGAATTCAATCCAGATGCAATTTCTGTTTTTCATCAACACTCAAATAGTCCACAGATTACAGAATGCCGCCAGATGTGCATCGAAAACTACTACTGGTCTTCCAGGGAACGATCAAAGCGTAGACTGTTTGAGACATTACTCCCATGGAGGAAAGTGCGCATGGTGACTGTTGTATGCAATGCCGATGCAATTTCAGTGTTTCATCAATACTTTGAAGGTCCACAGATTACAGAATGCCTCCAGATGTGCATCTGAAACTACAACTGGTCTTGCAGGGAACGATCAAAGCGTAGACAGTTTGAGACATTACTCCCATGGAGGAAAGTGCGCATGGTGACTGTTGTATTCAATCCCGAAGCAATTTCTGTGTTTCATCAACACTTTGAAGGTCCACACATTACAGAATGCCCACAAATGTGCATCGGAAAATACTACTGGTCTTCCAGGGAACAATCAAAGCGTATACAGTTTGAGACATTACTCCCATGGAGAAAAGTGCGCATGGTGACTGTTGCATTCAATCCCGATCCAATTTCTGTGTTTCAACAACACTCTGATAGTCCACAGATAACAGAATGCCTTCAGATGTGCATCAAAAACTACTATTGGTCTTCCAGGGAACGATCAAAACGTAGACTGTTTGAGACATTACACCCATTTAGGAAAATTGCGCATGGTGACTGTTGTATTCAATCCCGATGCAATGTCTGTGTTTCAACAACACTCTGATAGTCCACACATTACAGAATGAACCCAGATGTCCTTCAGAAACAACTACTGGTCTTCCAAGGAACGATCAAAGCGTAAACTGTTTGAGACATTACTCCCATGGAGCAAAGTGCGCATGGTGACTGTTATATTCAATCCTGATGCAAATTCTGTGTTTCATCAACACTCTGATAGTCCAAACATTACAGAATGCCCCCAGATGTGCATAGGAAACTACCACTGGTCTTCCATGGAATGATCAAAGCGTTAACTGTTTGAGACATTACTCCCACGGAGGAAAGTGCGCATGGTGACTGTTGTATTCAATCCTGATGCAATTTCTGTGTTTCATCAACACTCTGATAGTCCACACATTACAGAATGTCAGAAGATGTGCATCGGAAACTACTACTGGTCTTCCAGGGAACGATCAAAGCGTAGACTGTTTGAGACATTACTCCCATGGAGGAAAGTGCGCATGGTGACTGTTGTATTCAATCCCGATTCAATTTCTGTGTTTCATCAACACTTTGAAGGTCCAGAGATTACAGAAAGCCTCCTGATGTGCATCGGAAACTACTACTGGTCCTCCAGGATAAGATCAAAGACTGTTTGTGATATTACTCCAATGGAGGAAAGTGCGCACGGTGACTCTTGTATTCAATCCCGCGGCCATTTCTGTGTTTCGTCAACACTTTGAAGGTCCACACATTATAGAATGCCCCAGATGTGCATCGGAAACTACTGCTGGTATTGCAGGGAACGATCAAAGCGTAGACTGTTTGGGACATTACTCCCATGGAGGGAAGTGCACATGGTGACTGTTGTATTCAATCCTGATGCAATTTCTGTATTTCATCAACACTCTGATAGTCCACACATTACAGAATGCCACCAGATGTGCATCGGAAACTACTACTGGTCTTCCAGGGAACGATCAAATCGTAGACTGTTTGAGACATTACTCCCACGGAGGAAAGTGCACATGGTGACTGTTGTATTCAATCCCGAAGCAGTTTCTGTGTTTCATCAACACTCTGATAGTCCACGGATTACAGAATTTCTCCAGATGTGCATCGACAACTACTACTGGTCTTCCAGGGAACGATCTAAGCGTAGGCTGTTTGAGATATTACTCGCATGGAGGAAAGTGCGCATGGTGACTGTTGTATTCAATCCCGATGCAATTTCTGTGTTTCATCAACACTCTAATAGTCCACAGATTACAGAATGCCTCAAGATGTGCACCGAAAACTACTACTGGCCTTCCAGGGAACGATCAAAGCGTAGACTGTATGAGACATTACTCAGATGGAGGAAAGTGCGCATGGTGACTGTTGTATGGAATCCCGATGCAATTTCAGTGTTTCATCAACACTTTGAATGTCCACAGATTACAGAGTGCCTCCAGATGTGCATCGGAAACTACTACTGGTCTTGCAGGGAACGATCAAAGCGTAGACAGTTTGAGACATTACTCCCATTTTGAAAGTGCGCATGGTGACTGTTGTACTCAATCCCGAAACAATTTATGTGTTTCATCAACCCTCTGATAGTCCACACATTACAGAATGCCCACAAATGTGCATCGGAAACTACTACTGGTCTTCCAGGGAACGATCAAAGCGTAGACTTTTGAGTCGTTACTCCCATGGAGGGAAGTGCACATGGTGACTGTTGTACTCAATCCCGATGCAATTTCTGTGTTTCATCAACACTCTGATAGTCCACAGATTACAGAATGGCCCCAGATGTGCATCGGAAACTACTACTGGTCTTGCAGGGAACGATCAAAGCGTAGACTGTTTGAGACATTACTCCCATGGACGAAAGTGCGCATGGTGGCTGTTGTATGCAATCCCGATGCAATTTCAGTGTTTCATCAACACATTCAATGTCCACAGATTACAGAATGCCTCCAGATGTGCATCGGAAACTACTACTGGTCTTGCAGGGAACGATCAAAGCGTAGACAATTTGAGACATTACTCCCATGGAGGAAAGTGCGCATGGTGACTGTTGTACTCAATCCCGAAACAATTTCTGTGTTTCATCAACCCTCTGATAGTCCACACATTACAGAATGCCCACAAATGTGCATCGGAAACTACTACTGGTGTTCCAGGGAACGATCAAAGCGTAGACTGTTTGAGTCGTTACTCCCATGGAGGAAAGTGCACGCGGTGACTGTTGTACTCAATCCCGATGCAATTTCTGTGTTTCATCAACACTCTGATAGTCCACAGATTACAGAATGGCCCCAGATGTGCATCAGAAACTACTACTGGTCTTGCAGGGAACGATCAAAGCGTAGACTGTTTGAGACATTACTCCCGTGGAGGAAAGTGCGCATGGTGACTGTTCTATTGAATACTAATGCAATTTCTGTGTTTCATCAACACTCTGATCGTCCACACATTACAGAATGCCCCCAGATGTGCATCAGTAACTACTACTGATCTTCCAGGGAACGATCAAAGCGTAAACTCTTTCAGACATTACTCCCATGGAGGAAAGTGCGCATGGTGACTGTTGTATTAAATCCCGATGCAATGTCTGTGTTTCAACAACACTCTGATAGTCCACACATTACAGGATGAACCCAGATGATCATCGGAAACAACTACTGGTCTTGCAGGGAACGATCAAAGCGTAAACTGTTTGAGACATTACTCCCTTGGAGGAAAGTGCGCATGGTGATTGTTGTATTCAATCCCGATGCAATTTCTGCGTTTCATCAACACTTTGAAGGTCCACAGATTACAGAATGCCTCCAGATCTACATCGGAAACTACTACTGGTCTTCCAGGAAACGATCAAAGCGTAGACAGTTTGAGACATTACTCCCATTGAGGAAAGTGCGTATGGTGACTGTTGTACTCAATCCTGATTCAATTTCTGTGTTTCATTAACACTCTGATAGTAAACAGATTACAGAATGCCTCCAGATGTGCATCGGAAACTACTACAGGTCTTCCAGGGAACGATCAAAGCGTAGACTGTTTGAGACATTACTCCCATGGAGGAAAGTGCACATGGTGACTGTTGTATTCAATCCCGATGCAGTCTCTGTGTTTCGTCAACACTCTGATAGTCCACAGATTACAGAATGCCTCCAGATCTGCATCGGTAACTACTACTGGTCTTCCAGGAAACGATCAAAGCGTAGACAGTTTGGGACATTATTCCCATGGAGGAAAGTGCGCATGGTGACGGTTGCATTCAATCCCGATGCAATATCTGTGTTTCAACAACACTCTGATAGTCCACAGATTACAGAATGCCTTCAGATGTGCATCGGAAACTACTACTGGTCTTCCAGGGAACGATCAAAGCGTAGACTGTTTGAGACATTACTACCATTTAGGAAAATTGCGCATGGTGACTGTTGTATTCAATCCCGATGCAATGTCTGTGTTTTAACAACACTGTGATAATCCACACATTACAGAATGAACCCAGATGTTCTTCGGTAACAACTACTGGTCTTCCAGGGAACGATCAAAACGTAAACTGTTTGAGACATTACTCCCATGGAGGAAAGTGCGCATGGTGACTGTTGTATCCAATCCTGATGCAAATTCTGTGTTTCATCAACACTCTGATAGTCCAAACATTACAGAATGCCCCTAGATGTGCATCGGAAACTACCACTGGTCTTCCAGGGAACGATAAAAGCGTAAATTGTTTGAGACATTACTCCCATGGGGGAAAGTGCGCATGGTGACTGTTGTATTCAATCCTAATGCAATTTCTGTGTTTCATCAACACTCTGATAGTCCACACATTACAGAATGCCCCCAGATGTGCATCGGAAACTACTACTGGTCTTCCAGGGATCGATCAAAGCAAAAACTGTTTGAGACATTACTCCCATGAAGGAAAGTGCACATGGTGACTGTTGTATTCAATCCCGATGCAATTCCTTTGATTCATCAACACTCTGATAGTAAACAGATTACAAAATGCCTCCAGATGTGCATCGGAAACTACTACAGATCTTCCAGGGAACGATCAAAGCGTAGACTGTTTGAGACATTACTCCCATGGAGGAAATTGCGCATGGTGACTGTTGACTTCAATCCCGATGCATTTTCTGTGTTTCATCAACACTTTGAAGGTCCACAGGTTACAGAATGCCTCCAGATGTGCATCGGAAACTACTACTTGTCTTGCAGGGAACGATCATAGCGTAGACTGTTGAGACATTACGCCCACGGAGGAAAGTGCGTATGGTGACTGTTGTATTCAATCCTGATGCAATTTCTGTGTTTCATCAACACTCTGATAGTCCAAACATTACAGAATGTCAGAAGATGTGCATCGAAAACTACTACTGGTCTTCCAGGGAACGATCAAACCGTAGACTGTTTGAGACTTTACTCCCATGGAGGAAAGTGCGCATGGTGACTGTTGTATTCAATCCCGCGGCAATTTCTGTGTTTCATCAACACATTGAAGGTCCACTGATTACAGAATACCTCCAGATGTGCATCTCAAACTGCTACTGATCTTGCAGGGAACGATCAAGCGTAGACAGTTTGAGACATTACTCCCATGGAGGAAAGTGCGAATGGTGACTGTTGTATTCAATCCCGATGCAATTTCTGTGTTTCATCGACACTTTGAAGGTGCACAGATTACTGAATGTATCCAGATGTGCATCGGAAACTACTACTGGTCATGCAGGGAACGGCCAAAGCGTAGACTGTTTGAGACATTACTCCCATGGAGGAAAGTGCGAATGGTGACTGTTCTATTAAATCCTGATGCAATTTCTGTGTTTCATCAACACTCTGATAGTCCACACATTACAGAATGCCCCCAGATGTGCATCGGAAACTACTACTGATCTTCCAGGGAACGATCAAAGCGTTAACCGTTTGAGACATTACTCACATGGAGGATAGTGCACATGGTGACTGTTGTACTCAATCCCGATGCAATTTCTGTGTTTCATCAACACTCTGATAGTCCACAGATTACAGAATGTCCCCAGATGTGCATCGGAAACTACTACTGGTCTTGCAGGGAACGATCAAAGCGTAAACCGTTTGAGACATTACTCCCATGGAGGAAAGGGCGCATGGTGATTGTTGTATTCAATCCCGATGCAGTTTCTGTGTTTCATCAACACTTTGACGGTCCACAGATTACAGAATGCCTCCAGATGTGCATCGGAAACTACTACTGGTCTTGCACGGAACGATCAAAACTTAAACTGTTTGAGACACTACTCCCATGGAGGAAAGTGCGCATGGTGACTGTTGTATTCAATCCTGATGCAAATTCTGTGTTTCATCAACACTCTGATGGTCCAAACATTACAGAATGTCCCCAGATGTGCATCGGAAACTACCACTGGACTTCCAGGGAACGATCAAACCGTAGACTGTTTGAGACTTTACTCCCATGGAGGAAAGTGCGCATGGTGACTGTTGTATTCAATCCCGCGGCAATTTCTGTGTTTCATCAACACATTGAAGGTCCACTGATTACAGAATACCTCCAGATGTGCATCTCAAACTGCTACTGATCTTGCAGGGAACGATCAAAGCGTAGACAGTTTGAGACATTACTCCCATGGAGGAAAGTGCGCATGGTGACTGTTGTATGCAATGCCGATGCAATTTCAGTGTTTCATCAATACTTTGAAGGTCCACAGATTACAGAATGCCTCCAGATGTGCATCTGAAACTACAACTGGTCTTGCAGGGAACGATCAAAGCGTAGACAGTTTGAGACATAATTCCCTTGGAGGAAAGTGCGCATGGTGACTGTTGTATTCAATCCCGAAGCAATTTCTGTGTTTCATCAACACTTTGAAGGTCCACACATTACAGAATGCCCACAAATGTGCATCGGAAAATACTACTGGTCTTCCAGGGAACAATCAAAGCGTATACAGTTTGAGACATTACTCCCATGGAGAAAAGTGCGCATGGTGACTGTTGCATTCAATCCCGATCCAATTTCTGTGTTTCAACAACACTCTGATAGTCCACAGATAACAGAATGCCTTCAGATGTGCATCAAAAACTACTATTGGTCTTCCAGGGAACGATCAAAACGTAGACTGTTTGAGACATTACACCCATTTAGGAAAATTGCGCATGGTGACTGTTGTATTCAATCCCGATGCAATGTCTGTGTTTCAACAACACTCTGATAGTCCACACATTACAGAATGAACCCAGATGTCCTTCAGAAACAACTACTGGTCTTCCAAGGAACGATCAAAGCGTAAACTGTTTGAGACATTACTCCCATGGAGCAAAGTGCGCATGGTGACTGTTATATTCAATCCTGATGCAAATTCTGTGTTTCATCAACACTCTGATAGTCCAAACATTACAGAATGCCCCCAGATGTGCATAGGAAACTACCACTGGTCTTCCATGGAATGATCAAAGCGTTAACTGTTTGAGACATTACTCCCATGGAGGAAAGTGCGCATGGTGACTGTTCTATTAAATCCTCATGCAATTTCTGTGTTTCATCAACACTCTGATAGTCCACACATCACAGAATGCCCCCAGATGTGCATCGGAAACTACTACTGATCTTCCAGGGAACGATCAAAGCGTTAACTGTTTGAGACATTACTCCCATGGAGGAAAGGATACATGGTGATTGTTGTATTCAATCACGATGCAATTTCTGTGTTTCATCAACACTTTGAAGGTCCACAGATTACAGAATGCGTCCAGATCTACATCGGAAACTACTACTGGTCTTCCAGGAAACGATCAAAGCGTAAACAGTTTGAGACATTACTCACATGGAGGAAAGTGCACATGGTGACTGTTGTACTCAATCCCGATGCAATTTCTGTGTTTCATCAACACTCTGATAGTCCACAGATTACAGAATGTCCCCAGATGTGCATCGGAAACTACTACTGGTCTTGCAGGGAACGATCAAAGCGTAAACCGTTTGAGACATTACTCCCATGGAGGAAAGGGCGCATGGTGATTGTTGTATTCAATCCCGATGCAATTTCTGTGTTTCATCAACACTTTGACGGTCCACAGATTACAGAATGCCTCCAGATGTGCATCGGAAACTACTACTGGTCTTGCACGGAACGATCAAAACTTAAACTGTTTGAGACATTACTCCCATGGAGGAAAGTGTACATGGTGACTGTTGTACAAATCCCGATGCAATTTCTGTGTTTCATCGACACTTTGAAGGTGCACAGATTACAGAATGCCTCCAGATGTGCATCGGAAACTACTACTGGTCTTCCAGGAAACGATCAACGCGTAAACTGTTTGAGACATTACTCACATGGAGGAAAGTGCACATGGTGACTGTTGTACTCAATCCCGATGCAATTTCTGTGTTTCATCAACACTCTGATAGTCCACAGATTACAGAATTTCTCCAGATGTGCATCGACAACTACTACTGGTCTTCCAGGGAACGATCTAAGCGTAGGCTGTTTGAGATTTTACTCGCATGGAGGAAAGTGCGCTTGGTGACTGTTGTATTCAATCCACATGCAATTTATGTGTTTCATCAACACTCAAATAGTCCACAGATTACAGAATGCCGCCAGATGTGCATCGAAAACTACTACTGGTCTTCCAGGGAACGATCAAAGCGTAGACTGTTTGAGACATTACTCCCATGGAGGAAAGTGCGCATGGTGACTGTTGTATGCAATGCCGATGCAATTTCAGTGTTTCATCAATACTTTGAAGGTCCACAGATTACAGAATGCCTCCAGATGTGCATCGGAAACTACTACTGGTCTTGCAGGGAACGATCAAAGCGTAGACAGTTTGAGACATTATTCCCTTGGAGGAAAGTGCGCATGGTGACTGTTGTATTCAATCCCGAAGCAATTTCTGTGTTTCATCAACACTTTGAAGGTCCACACATTACAGAATGCCCACAAATGTGCATCGGAAAATACTACTGGTCTTCCAGGAAACAATCAAAGCGTAGACAGTTTGAGACATTACTCCCATGGAGAAAAGTGCGCATGGTGACTGTTGCATTCAATCCCGATCCAATTTCTGTGTTTCAACAACACTCTGATAGTCCACAGATTACAGAATGCCTCCAGTTGTGCATCGAAAACTACTACTGGTCTTCCAGGAAAAGATGAAAGCGTAGACTGTTTAGACATTACTCCGATGGAGGAAAGTGCGCATGGTGACTGTTGTATGCAATGCCGATGCAATTTCAGTGTTTCATCAACACTTTGAAGGTCCACAGATTACAGAATGCCTCCAGATGTGCATCGGACACTACTACTGGTCTTGCAGGGAACGATCAAAGCGTAGACAATTTTAGACATTACTTCCATGGAGGAAAGTGCGCATGGTGACTGTTGTATTCAGTCCCGAAGCAATTTCTATGTTTCATCAACACTCTGATAGTCCACACATTACAGAATGCCCACAGATGTGCATCGGAAACTACTACTGGTCTTGCAGGGAACGATCAAAGCGTAAACTGTTTGAGACATTACTCCCATGGAGGAAAGGGCGCATGGTGATTGTTATATTCAATCCTGATGCAATTTCTGTGTTTAATCAACACTCTGATAGTCCACACATTACAGAATGCCCACAGATGTGCATCGGAAACTACTACTGATCTTCCAGGGAACGATCAAAGCGTAAACTGTTTGAGACATTACTCCCATGGAGGAAAGGGCGCATGGTGATTGTTGTATTCAATCCCTACGCAATTTCTGTGTTTCATCAACACTTTGAAGGTCCACAGAGTACAGAATGCCTCCAGGTTTACATCGGAATCTACTACTGGTCTTCCAGGAAACGATCAAAGCGTAAACTGTTTGAGACATTACTCCCATGGAGGAAAGTGCGCATGGTGACTGTTGTATGCTATCCCGATGCAATTTCAGTGTTTCATCAACACTTTGAAGGTCCACAGATTACAGAATGCCTCCAGATGTGCATCGGAAACTACTACTGGTCTTGCACGGAACGATCAAAACTTAAACTGTTTGAGACATTACTCCCATGGAGGAAAGTGCGCATGGTGACTGTTGTATTCAATCCTGAAGCAAATTCTGTGTTTCATCAACACTCTGATGGTCCAAACATTACAGAATGCCCCCAGATGTGCATCGGAAACTACCACTGGTCTTCCAGGGAACGATCAAAGCGTAAGCTGTTTGAGACATTACTCCCATGGAGGAAAGTGTACATGGTGACTGTTGTACAAATCCCGACGCAATTTCTGTGTTTCATCGACACTTTGAAGGTGCACAGATTACAGAATGCCTCCAGATGTGCATCGGAAACTACTACTGGTCTTCCAGGAAACGATCAACGCGTAAACTGTTTGAGACATTACTCACATGGAGGTAAGTGCACATGGTGACTGTTGTACTCAATCCCGATGCAATTTCTGTGTTTCATCAACACTCTGATAGTCCACAGATTACAGAATTTCTCCAGATGTGCATCGATAACTACTACTGGTCTTCCAGGGAACGATCTAAGCGTAGGCTGTTTGAGATTTTACTCGCATGGAGGAAAGTGCGCTTGGTGACTGTTGTATTCAATCCAGATGCAATTTATGTGTTTCATCAACACTCAAATAGTCCACAGTTTACAGAATGCCGCCAGATGTGCATCGAAAACTACTACTGGTCGTCCAGGGAACGATCAAAGCGTAGACTGTTTGAGACATTACTCCCATGGAGGAAAGTGCGCATGGTGACTGTTGTATGCAATGCCGATGCAATTTCAGTGTTTCATCAATACTTTGAAGGTCCACAGATTACAGAATGCCTCCAGATGTGCATCGGAAACTACTACTGGTCTTGCAGGGAACGATCAAAGCGTAGACAGTTTGAGACATTATTCCCTTGGAGGAAAGTGCGCATGGTGACTGTTGTATTCAATCCCGAAGCAATTTCTGTGTTTCATCAACACTTTGAAGGTCCACACATTACAGAATGCCCACAAATGTGCATCGGAAAGTACTACTGGTCTTCCAGGAAACAATCAAAGCGTAGACAGTTTGAGACATTACTCCCATGGAGAAAAGTGCGCATGGTGACTGTTGCATTCAATCCCGATCCAATTTCTGTGTTTCAACAACACTTTGATAGTCCACAGATAACAGAATGCCTTCAGATGTGCATCAAAAACTACTACTGGTCTTCCAGGGAACGATCAAAACGTAGACTGTTTGAGACATTACGCCCATTTAGGAAAATTGCGCATGGTGACTGTTGTATTCAATCCCGATGCAATGGGTGTGTTTCAACAACACTCTGATAGTCCACACATTACAGAATGAACCCAGATGTCCTTCAGAAACAACTACTGGTCTTCCAAGGAACGATCAAAGCGTAAACTGTTTGAGACATTACTCCCATGGAGCAAAGTGCGCATGGTGACTGTTATATTCAATCCTGATGCAAATTCTGTGTTTCATCAACACTCTGATAGTCCAAGCATTACAAAATGCCCCCAGATGTGCATAGGAAACTACCACTGGTCTTCCATGGAATGATCAAAGCGTTAACTGTTTGAGACATTACTCCCATGGAGGAAAGTGCGCATGGTGACTGTTCTATTAAATCCTCATGCAATTTCTGTGTTTCATCAACACTCTGATAGTCCACACATTACAGAATGATCCCAGATGTGCATCGGAAACTACTACTGATCTTCCAGGGAACGATCAAAGCGTTAACTGTTTGAGACATTACTCCCATGGAGGAAAGGGCACATGGTGATTGTTGTATTCAATCACGATGCAATTTCTGTGTTTCATCAACACTTTGAAGGTCCACAGATTACAGATTGCCTCCAGATCTACATCGGAAACTACTACTGGTCTTCCAGGAAACGATCAAAGCGTAAACAGTTTGAGACATTACTCACATGGAGGAAAGTGCACATGGTGACTGTTGTACTCAATCCCGATGCAATTTCTGTGTTTCATCAACACTCTGATAGTCCACAGATTACAGAATGTCCCCAGATGTGCATCGGAAACTACTACTGGTCTTGCAGGGAACGATCAAAGCGTAAACCGTTTGAGACATTACTCCCATGGAGGAAAGGGCGCATGGTGATTGTTGTATTCAATCCCGATGCAATTTCTGTGTTTCATCAACACTTTGACGGTCCACAGATTACAGAATGCCTCCAGATGTGCATCGGAAACTACTACTGGTCTTTTAGGGAACGATCATAGCGTAAACTGTTTGAGACATTACTCCCATGGAGGAAAGTGCGCATGGTGACTGTTGTATTCAATCCTGATGCAAATTCTGTGTTTCATCAACACTCTGATAGTCCAAACATTACAGAATGCCCCCAGATGTGCATCGGAAACTACCACTGGTCTTCCAGGGAACGATCAAAACGTAAACTGTTTGAGACATTACTCCCATGGAGGAAAGTGCGCATTGTGACTGTTGTATTCAATCCTGATGCAATTTCTGTGTTTCATCAACACTCTGATAGTCCACACATTACAGATTGCCCCCAGATGTGCATCGGAAACTACTACTGGCTTCCAGGGAACGATCAAAGCAAAAACTGTTTGAGACATTACTCCCACGAAGGAAAGTGCACATGGTGACTGTTGTATTCAATCCCGATGCAATTCCTTTGTTTCATCAAAATTCTCATAGTCCACAGATTACAGAATGCCTCCAGATGTGCATCGGAAACTACTACAGGTCTTCCAGGGAACGATGAAAGCGTAGACTGAGACATTACTCCCATGGAGGAAAGTGCGTATGGTGACTGTTGTATTCAATCCCGATGCAATTTATGTGTTTCATCAACACTCTGATAGTCCACACATTACAGAATGCCCACAGATGTGCATTGGAAACTACTACTGCTCATCAAGGGAACGATCAAAGCTTAGACTGATTGAGACTTTACTCCCATGGAGGTAAGTGCGCATGGTGACTGTTGTATTCAATCCTGATGCAATTTCTGTGTTTCATCTACAGTTTGAAAGTCCACAGATTACAGAATGCCTCCAGATGTGCATCGGAAACTACTACTGGTCTTGCAGGGAACGATCAAAGCGTAAACTGTTTGAGACATTACTCCCATGGAGGAAAGGGCGCATGGTGACTGTTGTATTCAATCCCGATGCAATTTCTGTGTTTCATCAACACATTGAAGGTCCACAGATTACAGAATTCCTCCAGATGTGCATCGGAAACTACTACTGGTCTTGCAGGGAACGATGAAAGGGTAAACTGTTTGAGACATTACTCCCATGTAGGAAAGTGCACATGGTGACTGTTGTATTCAATCCCGATGCAATTTCTGTGTTTCATCAACACTCTGATAGTCCACACATTACAGAATGGCCGCAGATGTGCATCGGAAACTACTACTGGTCTTCCAGGGAACGATCAAAGCGTAAACTGTTTGAGACATTACTCCCATGGAGGAAAGTGCGTATGGTGACTGTTGTATTCAATCCCGATGCAATTTCTGTGTTTCATCAACAATCTAATAGTCCACAGATTACAGAATGCCTCCAGTTGTGCATCGAAAACTACTACTGGTCTTCCAGGAAAAGATGAAAGCGTAGACTGTTTGAGACATTACTCCGATGGAGGAAAGTGCGCATGGTGACTGTTGTATGCAATGCCGATGCAATTTCAGTGTTTCATCAACACTTTGAAGGTCCACAGATTTCAGAATGCCTCCAGATGTGCATCGGACACTACTACTGGTCTAGCAGGGAACGATCAAAGCGTAGACAATTTTAGACATTACTTCCATGGAGGAAAGTGCGCATGGTGAATGTTGTATTCAGTCCCGAAGCAATTTCTATGTTTCATCAACACTCTGATAGTCCACACATTACAGAATGCCCACAGATGTGCATCGGAAACTACTACTGGTCTTGCAGGGAACGATCAAAGCGTAAACTGTTTGAGACATTACTCCCATGGAGGAAAGGTCGCATGGTGATTGTTATATTCAATCCTGATGCAATTTCTGTGTTTAATCAACACTCTGATAGTCCACACATTACAGAATGCCCACAGATGTGCATCGGAAACTACTACTGATCTTCCAGGGAACGATCAAAGCGTAAACTCTTTGAGACATTACTCCCATGGAGGAAAGGGCACATGGTGATTGTTGTATTCAATCCCTACGCAATTTCTGTGTTTCATCAACACTTTGAAGGTCCACAGATTACAGAATGCTTCCAGATATACATCGGAAACTACTACTGGTCTTCCAGGAAACGATCAAAGCGTAAACTGTTTGAGACATTACTCCCATGGAGGAAAGTGCGTATGGTGACTGTTGTATTCAATCCCGATGCAATTTTTGTGTTTCATCAACACTCTAATAGTCCACAGATTACAGAATGCCTCCAGATGTGCATCGAAAACTACTACTGGTCTTCCAGGGAAAGATCAAAGCGTAGACTGTTTGAGACATTACTCCCATGAAGGAAAGTGCGCATGGTGACTGTTGTATGCAATCCCGATGCAATTTCAGTGTTTCATCAACACTTTGAAGGTCCACAGATTACAGAATGCCTCCAGATGTGCATCGGAAACTACTACTGGTCTTGCAGGGAACGATCAAAGCGTAGACAATTTGAGATATTATTCCCTTGGAGGAAAGTGCGCATGGTGACTGTTGTATTCAATCCCGAAGCAATTTCTGTGTTTCATCAACACTTTGAAGGTCCACACATTACTGAATGCCCACAAATGTGCATCGGAAAATACTACTGGTCTTCCAGAAACAATCAAAGCGTAGACAATTTGAGACATTACTCCCATGGAGAAAAGTGCGCATGGTGACTGTTGCATTCAATCCCGATCCAATTTCTGTGTTTCAACAACACTCTGATAGTCCACAGATAACAGAATGCCTTCAGATGTGCATCAAAAACTACTACTGGTCTTCCAGGGAACGATCAAATCAAAAACTGTTTGAGACATTACTCCCATGAAGGAAAGTGCACATGGTGACTGTTGTATTCAATCCCGATGCAATTCCTTTGTTTCATCAAAACTCTGATAGTCCACAGATTACAGAATGCCTCCAGTTGGGCATCGGAAACTACTACAGGTCTTCCAGGGAACGATCAAAGCGTAGACTGTTTGAGACATTACTCCCATGGAGGAAAGTGCGTATGGTGACTGTTGTATTCAATCCCGATGCAATTTATGTGTTTCACCAACACTCTGATAGTCCACACATTACAGAATGCCCACAGATGTGCATCGGAAACCACTACTGGTCTTCAAGGGAACGATCAAAGGGTAAACGGTTTGAGACATTACTCCCATGGAGGAAAGTGCGCTTGGTGACTGTTGTATTCAATCCTGATGCAATTTCTGTGTTTCATCAACACTCTGATAGTCCACACATTACAGAATGTCAGAAGATGTTCATCGAAACCTACTACTGCTCTTCCTGGGAACGATCAAACCGTAGACTGTTTGAGACTTTACTCCCATGCAGGTAAGTGCGCATGGTGACTGTTGTATTCAATCCCCCGGAAATTTCAGTGTTTCATCAACACATTGAAGGTCCACAGATTACAGAATACCTCCAGATGTGCATCGCAAACTACTACTGGTCTTGCAGGGAACGATGAAATCGTAGACTGTTTGAGACATTACTCCGATGAAGGAAAGTGCGAATGGTGACTGTTCTTTTCAATCCTGATGCCATTTCTGTGTTTTATCAACACACATTACAGAATGTCCCCAGATGTGCATCTTCCAGGTTCTATCAAATCGTAAACTGTTTGAGGCATTACTCCCATGGAAAAAAGTGCGCATGGTGACTGTTGTATTCAATCCCGATGCAATTTCTGTGTTTCATCAACACTCTGATAGTCCACAGATTACAGAATGATTCCAGATGTGCATCGAAAACTACTACTGTTCTTCCAGGGAACGATCAAAGCGTAGACTGTTTGAGACATTACTCCCATGGAGGAAAGTGCGCATGGTGACTGTTGTATTCAATCCTGATGCAATTTCTGTGTTTCATCTACAGTTTGAGAGTCCACAGATTACAGAATGCCTCCAGATATACATCGGAAACTACTACTGGTCTTCCAAGGAACGATCAAAGCGTAAACTGTTTGAGACATTACTCCCAAGGAGGAAAGTGCGCATGGCGACTGTTATATTCAATCCTGATGCAAATTCTGTGTTTCATCAACACTCTGATTGTCCACACATTACAGAATGCCCCCAGATGTGCATCGGAAACTACTACTGATCTTCCAGGGAACGATCAAAGCGTTAACTGTTTGAGACATTACTCCCATGGAGGAAAGGGCGCATGGTGATTGTTGTATTCAATCACGATGCAATTTCTGTGTTTCATCAACACTTTGAAGGTCCACAGATTACAGAATGCCTCCAGATCTACATCGGAAACTACTACTGGTCATCCAGGAAACGATCAAAGCGTAAACAGTTTGAGACATTACTCACATGGAGGAAAGTGCACATGGTGACTGTTGTACTCAATCCCGATGCAATTTCTGTGTTTCATCAACACTCTGATAGTCCACAGATTACAGAATGTCCCTAGATGTGCATCGGAAGCTACTACTGGTCTTGCAGGGAACGATCAAAGCGTAAACTGCTTGAGACATTACTCCCATGGAGGAAAGGGCGCATGGTGATTGTTGTATTCAATCCCGATGCAATTTCTGTGTTTCATCAACACTTTGAAGGTCCACAGATTACAGAATGCCTCCAGATGTGCATCGGAAACTACTACTGGTCTTGCAGGGAACGATCAAAGCGTAAACTGTTTGAGACATTACTCCCATGGAGGAAAGTGCGCATGGTGACTGTTGTATTCAATCCTGATGCAAATTCTGTGTTTCATCAACACTCTGATAGTCCAAACATTACAGAATGCCCCCAGATGTGCATCGGAAACTACCACTGGTCTTCCAGGGAACGATCAAAGCGTAAACTGTTTGAGACATTACTCCCATGGAGGAAAGTGCGCATGGTGACTGTTGTATTCAATCCTGTTGCAATTTCTGTTTTTCATCAACACTCTGATAGTCCACACATTACAGAATGCCCCCAGATGTGCATCGGAAACTACTACTGTTCTTCCAGGGAACGATCAAAGCAAAAACTGTTTGAGACATTACTCCCATGAAGGAAAGTGCACATGGTGACTGTTGTATTCAATCCCGATGCAATTCCTTTGTTTCATCAAAACTCTGATAGTCCACAGATTACAGAATGCCTCCAGATGTGCATCGGAAACTACTACAGGTCTTCCAGGGAACGATCAAAGCGTAGACTGTTTGAGACATTACTCCCATGGAGGAAAGTGCGTATGGTGACTGTTGTATTCAAGCCCGATGCAATTTATGTGTATCATCAACACTCTGATAGTCCACACATTATAGAATGCCCACAGATGTGCATCGGAAACTACTACTGGTCTTCAAGGGAACGATCAAAGGGTAAACTGTTTGAGACATTACTCCCATGGAGGAAAGTGCGCTTGGTGACTGTGGTATTCAATCCTGATGCAATTTCTGTGTTTCATCAACACTCTTATAGTCCACACATTACAGAATGTCAGAAGATGTGCATCGAAACCTACTACTGGTCTTCCTGGGAACGATCAAACCGTAGACTGTTTGAGACTTTACTCCCATGGAGGTAAGTGCGCATGGTGACTGTTGTATTCAATCCCGCGGCAATTTCTGTGTTTCATCAACACTTTGAAGGTCCACAGATTACAGAATGCCTCCAGATGTGCATCGGAAACTACTACTGGTCTTGCAGGGAACGATCAAAGCGTAGACAATTTTAGACATTACTCCCATGGAGGAAAGTGCGCATGGTGACTGTTGTATTCAGTCCCGAAGCAATTTCTATGTTTCATCAACACTCTGATAGTCCACACATTACAGAATGCCCACAGATGTGCATCGGAAACTACTAATGGTCTTGCAGGGAACGATCAAAGCGTAAACTGTTTGAGACATTACTCCCATGGAGGAAAGGGCGCATGGTGATTGTTATATTCAATCCTGATGCAATTTCTGTGTTTCATCAACACTCTGATAGTCCACACATTACAGAATGCCCACAGATGTGCATCGGAAACTACTACTGATCTTCCAGGGAACGATCAAATCGTAAACTGTTTGAGACATTACTCCCATGGAGGAAAGGGCGCATGGTGATTGTTGTATGCGATCCCGATGCAATTTCAGTGTTTCATCAACACTTTGAAGGTCGACAGATTACAGAATGCCTCCAGATGTGCATCGGAAACTACTACTGGTCTTGCAGGGAACGATCAAAGCGTAGACAGTTTGAGACATTATTCCCTTGGAGGAAAGTGCGCATGGTGACTGTTGTATTCAATCCCGAAGCAATTTCTGTGTTTCATCAACACTTTGAAGGTCCACACATTACAGAATGCCCACAAATGTGCATCGAAAAATACTACTGGTCTTCCAGGAAACAATCAAAGCGTAGACAGTTTGAGACATTACTCCCATGGAGAAAAGTGCGCATGGTGACTGTTGCATTCAATCCCGATCCAATTTCTGTGTTTCAACAACACTCTGATAGTTCACAGATAACAGAATGCCTTCAGATGTGCATCAAAAACTGCTACTGGTCTTAAAGGGAACGATCAAAACGTAGACTGTTTGAGACATTACGCCCATTTAGGAAAATTGCGCATGGTGAATGTTGTATTCAATCTCGATGCAATGTCTGTGTTTCAACAACACTCTGATAGTCCACACATTACAGAATGAACCCAGATGTTCTTCGGAAACAACTACTGGTCTTCCAAGGAACGATCAAAGCGTAAACTGTTTGAGACATTACTCCCAAGGAGGAAAGTGCGCATGGCGACTGTTATATTCAATCCTGATGCAAATTCTGTGTTTCATCAACACTCTGATTGTCCACACATTACAGAATGCCCCCAGATGTGCATCGGAAACTACTACTGATCTTCCAGGGAACGATCAAAGCGTTAACTGTTTGAGACATTACTCCCATGGAGGAAAGGGCGCATGGTGATTGTTGTATTCAATCACGATGCAATTTCTGTGTTTCATCAACACTTTGAAGGTCCACAGATTACAGAATGCCTCCAGATCTACATCGGAAACTACTACTGGTCATCCAGGAAACGATCAAAGCGTAAACAGTTTGAGACATTACTCACATGGAGGAAAGTGCACATGGTGACTGTTGTACTCAATCCCGATGCAATTTCTGTGTTTCATCAACACTCTGATAGTCCACAGATTACAGAATGTCCCTAGATGTGCATCGGAAGCTACTACTGGTCTTGCAGGGAACGATCAAAGCGTAAACTGCTTGAGACATTACTCCCATGGAGGAAAGGGCGCATGGTGATTGTTGTATTCAATCCCGATGCAATTTCTGTGTTTCATCAACACTTTGAAGGTCCACAGATTACAGAATGCCTCCAGATGTGCATCGGAAACTACTACTGGTCTTGCAGGGAACGATCAAAGCGTAAACTGTTTGAGACATTACTCCCATGGAGGAAAGTGCGCATGGTGACTGTTGTATTCAATCCTGATGCAAATTCTGTGTTTCATCAACACTCTGATAGTCCAAACATTACAGAATGCCCCCAGATGTGCATCGGAAACTACCACTGGTCTTCCAGGGAACGATCAAAGCGTAAACTGTTTGAGACATTACTCCCATGGAGGAAAGTGCGCATGGTGACTGTTGTATTCAATCCTGTTGCAATTTCTGTTTTTCATCAACACTCTGATAGTCCACACATTACAGAATGCCCCCAGATGTGCATCGGAAACTACTACTGTTCTTCCAGGGAACGATCAAAGCAAAAACTGTTTGAGACATTACTCCCATGAAGGAAAGTGCACATGGTGACTGTTGTATTCAATCCCGATGCAATTCCTTTGTTTCATCAAAACTCTGATAGTCCACAGATTACAGAATGCCTCCAGATGTGCATCGGAAACTACTACAGGTCTTCCAGGGAACGATCAAAGCGTAGACTGTTTGAGACATTACTCCCATGGAGGAAAGTGCGTATGGTGACTGTTGTATTCAAGCCCGATGCAATTTATGTGTATCATCAACACTCTGATAGTCCACACATTATAGAATGCCCACAGATGTGCATCGGAAACTACTACTGGTCTTCAAGGGAACGATCAAAGGGTAAACTGTTTGAGACATTACTCCCATGGAGGAAAGTGCGCTTGGTGACTGTGGTATTCAATCCTGATGCAATTTCTGTGTTTCATCAACACTCTTATAGTCCACACATTACAGAATGTCAGAAGATGTGCATCGAAACCTACTACTGGTCTTCCTGGGAACGATCAAACCGTAGACTGTTTGAGACTTTAGTCCCATGGAGGTAAGTGCGCATGGTGACTGTTGTATTCAATCCCGCGGCAATTTCTGTGTTTCATCAACACTTTGAAGGTCCACAGATTACAGAATGCCTCCAGATGTGCATCGGAAACTACTACTGGTCTTGCAGGGAACGATCAAAGCGTAGACAATTTTAGACATTACTCCCATGGAGGAAAGTGCGCATGGTGACTGTTGTATTCAGTCCCGAAGCAATTTCTATGTTTCATCAACACTCTAATAGTCCACACATTACAGAATGCCCACAGATGTGCATCGGAAACTACTAATGGTCTTGCAGGGAACGATCAAAGCGTAAACTGTTTGAGACATTACTCCCATGGAGGAAAGGGCGCATGGTGATTGTTATATTCAATCCTGATGCAATTTCTGTGTTTCATCAACACTCTGATAGTCCACACATTACAGAATGCCCACAGATGTGCATCGGAAACTACTACTGATCTTCCAGGGAACGATCAAATCGTAAACTGTTTGAGACATTACTCCCATGGAGGAAAGGGCTCATGGTGATTGTTGTATTCAATCCCTACGCAATATCTGTGTTTCATCAACACTTTGAAGGTCCACAGATTACAGAAAGACCTTCAGATATACATCGGACACTACTACTGGTCTTCCAGGAAACGATCAAAGCGTAAACTGTTTGAGACATTACTCCCATGGAGGAAAGTGCGTATGGTGACTGTTGTATTCAATCCCGATGCAGTTTTTGTGTTTCATCAACACTCTAATAGTAAACAGATTACAGAATGCCTCCAGATGTGCATCGAAAACTACTACTGGTCTTCCAGGGAAAGATCAAAGCGTAGACTGTTTGAGACATTACTCCCATGGAGGAAAGTGCGCATGGTGACTGTTGTATGCAATCCCGAAGCAATTTCAGTGTTTCATCAACACTTTGAAGGTCCACAGATTACAGATTGCCTCCAGATGTGCATCGGAAACTACTACTGGTCTTGCAGGGAACGATCAAAGCGTAGACAATTTTAGACATTACTCCCATGGAGGAAAGTGCGCATGGTGACTGTTGTATTCAGTCCCGAAGCAATTTCTGTGTTTCATCAACACTCTGATAGTCCACACATTACAGAATGCCCCCAGATGTGCATCGGAAACTACTACGGATCTTCCAGGGAACGATCAAAGCGGAAACTGTTTGAGACATTACTCCCATGGAGGAAAGGGCGCATGGTGATTGTTGTATTCAATCCCGATGCAATTTCTGTGTTTTATCAACACTTTGAAGGTCCACAGATTACAGAATGCCTCCAGATATACATCGGAAACTACTACTGGTCTTCCAGGAAACGATCAAAGCGTAAACTGTTTGAGACATTACTCCCATGGAGGAAAGTGCACATGGTGACTGTTGTACTCATCCCCATGCAATTTCTGTGTTTCATCAACACTCTGATGGTCCACAGATTACAATATGTCCCCAGATGTGCATCGGAAACTCTTACTGGTCTTGCAGGGAACGATCAAAGCGTAAACTGTTTGAGACATTACTCCCATGGAGGAAAGGGCGCATGGTGATTGTTGTATTCAATCCCGATGCAATTTCTGTGTTTAATCAACACTTTGAAAGTCCACAGATTAGAGAATGCCTCCAGATGTGCATCGGAAACTACTACTGGTCTTGCAGGGAACGATCAAAGCGTAGACTGTTTGAGACATTACTCCCATCTAGGAAAGTGCGCATGGTGTCTGTTGTATTCAATCCCGATGCAATTTCTGTGTTTCATCAACACTCTGATAATCCACACATTACAGAATGACACCAGATGTGCATCGGAAACTACTACTGGCCTTCCAATGAACGATCAAAGCGTAAACTGTATGAGACATTACTCCCATGGAGGAAAGTGCGCATGGAGCCTGTTGTATTCAATCCCGAAGCAATTTCGGTGTTTCATCAACAATCTGATAGTCCACAGATTACAGAATGACACCAGATGTGCATCGGAAACTACTACATGTCTTCCAGGGAACAATCAAAGAGTAAACTGTTTGAGACATTACTCCAATGGAAGAAAGTGCGCATGATGAGTGTCGTATTCAATCCCAAAGCACTTTCTGTGTTTCATCAACACATTGTAGGTCCACTGATTACAGAATGCCTCCAGATGTGCATCGCAAACTACTACTGGTCTTCCAGGGAACGATCAAAGCGTAAACTGTTTGAGACATTACTCCCATGGAGGAAAGTGCGCATGGTGACTGTTGTTTTCAATCCCGAAGCAATTTATGTGTTTCATCAACACTCTGATAGTCCACAGATTACAGAATGCCTCCAGATCTGCATCGGAAACTACTACTGGTCTTCCTGGAAACGATCAAATCGTAGACAGTTTGAGACATTTCTCCCATGGAGGAAAGTGCGCATGGTGACTGTTGCATTCAATCCCGATGCAATTTCTGAGTTTTAACAACACTCTGATAGTCCACAGATTACAGAATGCCTTCAGATGTGCATCGGAAACTACTACTGGACTTTCAATGAACGATCAAAGCGTAGACTGTTTGAGACATTATTCCCATTTAGGAAAATTGCTCATGGTGACTGTTGTATTCAATCCTGATGCAAATTCTGTGTTTCATCAACACTCTAATAGTCCAAACATTACAGAATGCCCCCAGATGTGCATCGGAAACTACCACTGGTCTTCCAGGGAACGATCAAAGCGTAAACTGTTTGAGATATTACTCCTATGGAGGAAAGTGCGCATGGTGACTGTTGTATTCAATCCTGATGCAATTTCTGTGTTTCATCAACACTCTGATAGTCCTCACATTACAGAATGCCCCCATATGTGCATCGGAAACTACTACTGGTCTTCCAGGGAACGATCAAAGCAAAAACTGTTTGAGACATTATTCCCATGAAGGAAAGTGCACATGCTGACTGTTGTATTCAATCCCGATGCAATTCCTTTGTTTCATCAACACTCTGATAGTCCACAGATTACAGAATGCCACCAGATCTGCATCGGAAAATACTACAGGTCTTCCAGGGAACGATCAAAGCGTAGACTGTTTGAGACTTAACTCCCATGGAGGAAATTGCGCATGGTGACTGTTGTATTCAATCCCGATGCATTTTCTGTGTATCATCAACACTTTGAAGGTCCACAGGTTACAGAATGCCTCCAGATGTGCATCGGAAACTACTACTGGTCTTGCAGGGATCGATCAAAGCGTAGACTGTTTGAGACATTACGCCCACGGAGGAAAGTGCGTACGGTGACTGTTGTATTCAATCCCGATGCAATTTCTGTGTTTCATCAACACTCTGATAGTCCTCACATTACAGAATGCCCCCAGTTGTGCATCGGAAACTACTACTGGTCTTCAAGGGAACGATCTAAGCGTAAACTATTTGAGACATTACTCCCATGGAGGAAAGTGCGCATGGTGACTGTTGTATTCAATCCTGATGCAATTTCTGTGTTTCATCAACACTCTGATAGTCCACACATTACAGAATGGCCCCAGATGTGCATCGGAAACTACTACTGGTCTTGCAGGGAACGTTCAAAGCGAAGACTGTTTGAGACATTACTCCCATGGAGGAAAGTGCGCATGGTGACTGTTCTATTCAATCATGATGCAATTTCTGTGTTTCATCAACACTCTGATAGTCCACAGATTAGAGAATGCCTCCAGATATGCATCGGAAACTATTACTGGTCTTCCAGGAAACGATCAAAGCGTCGACAGTTTGAGACATTACTCCCATGGAGGAAAGTGCGCATGGTGACTGTTGCATTCAATCCCGATGCAATTTCTGTGTTTCAACAACATTCTGATAGTCCACACATTACAGAATGCCTTCAGATGTGCATCGGAAACAACTACTGGTCTTGCAGGGAACGATCAAAGCGTAGACTGTTTGAGACATTACGCCCACGGAGGAAAGTGCGTATGGTGACTCTTGTATTCAATCCCGGTGCAATTTCTGTTTTTCATCAACACTCTGATAGTCCACACATTACAGAATGACCACAGATGTGCATCGGAAACTACTACTGGTCTTCCAGGGAACGATCAAAGCGTAGGCTGTTTGAGACATTACTCCCATTTAGGAAAATTGCGCATGGTGACTCTTGTATTCAATCCCGATGCAATGTCTGTGTTTCAACAACACTCTGATAGTCCACACATTACAGAATGAACCCAGATGTTCTTCGGAAACAACTACTGGTCTTCCAGGGAACGATCAAAGCGTAAAATGTTTGAGACATTACTCCCATGGAGTAAAGTGCGCATGGTGACTGTTGCATTCAATCCCGATGCAATTTCTGTGTTTCAACAACATTCTGATAGTCCACACATTACAGAATGCCTTCAGATGTGCATCGGAAACTACTACTGGTCTTGCAGGGAACGATCAAAGCGTAGACTGTTTGAGACATTACGCCCACGGAGGAAAGTGCGTATGGTGACTCTTGTATTCAATCCCGGTGCAATTTCTGTTTTTCATCAACACTCTGATAGTCCACACATTACAGAATGCCCCCAGATGTCCATTGAAAATTACCACTGGTCTTCCAGGGAAAAATCAAAGCGTAAACTGTTTAAGACATTACTCCCATGGAAGAAAGTGCGCATGGTGACTCTTGTATTCAATCCCGATGCAATTTCTGTGTTTCATCAACACTCTGATAGTCCACACATTACAGAATGACCACAGATGTGCATCGGAAACTACTACTGGTCTTCAAGGGAACGATCAAAACGTAAACTGTTTGAGACATTACTCCCATGGAGGAAAGTGCGCATGGTGACTGTTGTATTCAATCCTGATGCAATTTCTGTGTTTCATCAACACTCTGATAGTCCACACATTACAGAATGTCAGAAGATGTGCATCGAAAACTACTACTGGTCTTCCAGGGAACGATCAAACCGTAGACTGTTTGAGACTTTACTCCCATGGAGGAAAGTGCGCATGATGACTGTTGTATTCAATCCCGCGGCAGTTTCTGTGTTTCATCAACACATTGAAGGTCCACAGATTACAGAATACCTCCAGATGTGCATCGCAAACTACTACTGGTCTTGCAGGGAACGATCAAAACGTAGACTGTTTGAGACATTACTCCCATGGAGGAAAGTGCGAATGGTGACGGTTCTATTCAATCCTGATGCAATTTCTGTGTTTCATCAACACTCTGATAGTCCACACATTACAGAATGGCCCCAGATGTGCATCGGAAAATACCACTGGTCTTCCAGGGAACGATCAAAGGGTAAACTGTTTGAGACATTACTCCCATGGAGGAAAGTGCGCATGGGGACTGTTGTATTCAATCCCGAAGGAGTTACTGTGTTTCATCAACACTCTAATAGTCCACAGATTACAGAATGCCTCCAGATGTGCATTGAAATCTACTACTGGTCTTCCAGGGAACGACCAAAGCATAGACTGTTTGAGACATTACTCCCATGGAGGAGAGTGCGCATGGTGACGGTTGTATGCAATCCCGATGCAATTTCAGTGTTTCATCAACACATTGAATGTCCACAGATTACAGAATGCCTCCAGATGTGCATCGGAAAATACTACTGGTCTTGTAGGGAACGATCAAAGTGTAGACTGTTTGAAACATTACTCCCATGGAGGAAAGCGCGCATGTTGAATGTTGTATTCAATCCCGATGCAATTTCTGTGTTTCATCAACACTCTGATGGTCCACACATTACAGAATGGCCCCAGATGTGCATCGGAAACTACTACTTGTCTTCCATTGAACGATCACAGCGTAAACTGTTTGTGACATTACTCCCATGGAGGAAAGTGCGAATGGTGACTGTTGTATTCAATCCTGATGCAAATTCTGTGTTTCATCAACACTCTAATAGTCCAAACATTACAGAATGCCCCCAGATGTGCATCGGAAACTACCACTGGTCTTCCAGGGAACGATCAAAGCGTAAACTGTTTGAGATATTACTCCTATGGAGGAAAGTGCGCATGGTGACTGTTGTATTCAATCCTGATGCAATTTCTGTGTTTCATCAACACTCTGATAGTCCTCACATTACAGAATGCCCCCAGATGTGCATCGGAAACTACTACTGGTCTTCCAGGGAACGATCAAAGCAAAAACTGTTTGAGACATTACTCCCATGAAGGAAAGTGCACATGCTGACTGTTGTATTCAATCCCGATGCAATTCCTTTGTTTCATCAACACTCTGATAGTCCACAGATTACAGAATGCCACCAGATCTGCATCGGAAAATACTACAGGTCTTCCAGGGAACGATCAAAGCGTAGACTGTTTGAGACATAACTCCCATGGAGGAAATTGCGCATGGTGACTGTTGTATTCAATACCGATGCATTTTCTGTGTATCATCAACACTTTGAAGGTCCACAGGTTACAGAATGCCTCCAGATGTGCATCGGAAACTACTACTGGTCTTGCAGGGATCGATCAAAGCGTAGACTGTTTGAGACATTACGCCCACGGAGGAAAGTGCGTACGGTGACTGTTGTATTCAATCCCGATGCAATTTCTGTGTTTCATCAACACTCTGATAGTCCTCACATTACAGAATGCCCCCAGATGTGCATCGGAAACTACTACTGGTCTTCAAGGGAACGATCTAAGCGTAAACTATTTGAGACATTACTCCCATGGAGGAAAGTGCGAATGGTGACTGTTGTATTCAATCCTGATGCAATTTCTGTGTTTCATCAACACTCTGATAGTCCACACATTACAGAATGGCCCCAGATGTGCATCGGAAACTACTACTGGTCTTGCAGGGAACGTTCAAAGCGAAGACTGTTTGAGACATTACTCCCATGGAGGAAAGTGCGCATGGTGACTGTTCTATTCAATCATGATGCAATTTCTGTGTTTCATCAACACTCTGATAGTCCACACATTACAGAATGCCCACAGATGTGCTTCGGAAAATACTGCTGATCTTCCAGGGAACGATCAAAGGGTAAACTGTTTCAGACATTACTCCCTTGGACGAAAGTGCGCATGTTGACTGTTGTATTCAATCCCGATGCAATTTCTGTGTTTCATCAACACTCTGATGGTACACAGATTAGAGAATGCCTCCAGATATGCATCGGAAACTATTACTGGTCTTCCAGGAAACGATCAAAGCGTAGACAGTTTGAGACATTACTCCCATGGAGGAAAGTGCGCATGGTGACTGTTGCATTCAATCCCGATGCAATTTCTGTGTTTCAACAACATTCTGATAGTCCACACATTACAGAATGCCTTCAGATGTGCATCGGAAACTACTACTGGTCTTGCAGGGAACGATCAAAGCGTAGACTGTTTGAGACATTACGCCCACGGAGGAAAGTGCGTATGGTGACTCTTGTATTCAATCCCGGTGCAATTTCTGTTTTTCATCAACACTCTGATAGTCCACACATTACAGAATGACCACAGATGTGCATCGGAAACTACTACTGGTCTTCCAGGGAACGATGAAAGCGTAGGCTGTTTGAGACATTACTCCCATTTAGGAAAATTGCGCATGGTGACTCTTGTATTCAATCCCGATGCAATGTCTGTGTTTCAACAACACTCTGATAGTCCACACATTACAGAATGAACCCAGATGCTCTTCGGAAACAACTACTGGTCTTCCAGGGAACGATCAAAGCGTAAAATGTTTGAGACATTACTCCCATGGAGTAAAGTGCGCATGGTGACTGTTGCATTCAATCCCGATGCAATTTCTGTGTTTCAACAACATTCTGATAGTCCACACATTACAGAATGCCTTCAGATGTGCATCGGAAACTACTACTGGTCTTGGAGGGAACGATCAAAGCGTAGACTGTTTGAGACATTACGCCCACGGAGGAAAGTGCGTATGGTGACTCTTGTATTCAATCCCGGTGCAATTTCTGTTTTTCATCAACACTCTGATAGTCCACACATTACAGAATGCCCCCAGATGTCCATTGAAAACTACCACTGGTCTTCCAGGGAAAAATCAAAGCGTAAACTGTTTAAGACATTACTCCCATGGAGGAAAGAGCGCATGGTGACTGTTGTATTCAATCCTGATGCAATTTCTGTGTTTCATCAACACTCTGATAGTCCACACATTACAGAATGTCAGAAGATGTGCATCGAAAACTACTACTGGTCTTGCAGGGAACGATCAAAGCGTAGACTGTTTGAGTCATTACGCCCACGGAGGAAAGTGCGTATGGTGACTCTTGTATTCAATCCCGATGCAATTTCTGTGTTTCATCAACACTCTGATAGTCCACACATTACAGAATGACCACAGATGTGCATCGGAAACTACTACTGGTCTTCAAGGGAACGATCAAAGCGTAAACTGTTTGAGACATTACTCCCATGGAGGAAAGTGCGCATGGTGACTGTTGTATTCAATCCTGATGCAATTTCTGTGTTTCATCAACACTCTGATAGTCCACACATTACAGAATGTCAGAAGATGTGCATCGAAAACTACTACTGGTCTTCCAGGGAACGATCAAACCGTAGACTGTTTGAGACTTTACTCCCATGGAGGAAAGTGCGCATGATGACTGTTGTATTCAATCCCGCGGCAGTTTCTGTGTTTCATCAACACATTGAAGGTCCACAGATTACAGAATACCTCCAGATGTGCATCGCAAACTACTACTGGTGTTGCAGGGAACGATCAAAACGTAGACTGTTTGAGACATTACTCCCATGGAGGAAAGTGCGAATGGTGACGGTTCTATTCAATCCTGATGCAATTTCTGTGTTTCATCAACACTCTGATAGTCCACACATTACAGAATGGCCCCAGATGTGCATCGGAAAATACCACTGGTCTTCCAGGGAACGATCAAAGGGTAAACTGTTTGAGACATTACTCCCATGGAAGAAAGTGCGCATGGGGACTGTTGTATTCAATCCCGAAGCAGTTACTGTGTTTCATCAACACTCTAATAGTCCACAGATTACAGAATGCCTCCAGATGTGCATTGAAATCTACTACTGGTCTTCCAGGGAACGACCAAAGCATAGACTGTTTGAGACATTACTCCCATGGAGGAAAGTGCGCATGGTGACGGTTGTATGCAATCCCGATGCAATTTCAGTGTTTCATCAACACTTTGAAGGTCCACAGATTACAGAATGCCTCCAGATGTGCATCGGAAAATACTACTGGTCTTGTAGGGAACGATCAAAGTGTAGACTGTTTGAAACATTACTCCCATGGAGGAAAGCGCGCATGGTGAATGTTGTATTCAATCCCGATGCAATTTCTGTGTTTCATCAACACTCTGATGGTCCACACATTACAGAATGGCCCCAGATGTGCATCGGAAACTACTACTTGTCTTCCATTGAACGATCACAGCGTAAACTGTTTGTGACATTACTCCCATGGAGGAAAGTGCGAATGGTGACTGTTGTATTCAATCCTGATGCAAATTCTGTGTTTCATCAACACTCTAATAGTCCAAACATTACAGAATGCCCCCAGATGTGCATCGGAAACTACCACTGGTCTTCCAGGGAACGATCAAAGCGTAAACTGTTTGAGATATTACTCCTATGGAGGAAAGTGCGCATGGTGACTGTTGTATTCAATCCTGATGCAATTACTGTGTTTCATCAACACTCTGATAGTCCTCACATTACAGAATGCCCCCAGATGTGCATCGGAAACTACTACTGGTCTTCCAGGGAATGATCAAAGCAAAAACTGTTTGAGACATTACACCCATGAAGGAAAGTGCACATGCTGACTGTTGTATTCAATCCCGATGCAATTCCTTTGTTTCATCAACACTCTGATAGTCCACAGATTACAGAATGCCACCAGATCTGCATCGGAAACTACTACAGGTCTTCCAGGGAACGATCAAAGCGTAGACTGTTTGAGACATAACTCCCATGGAGGAAATTGCGCATGGTGACTGTTGTATTCAATCCCGATGCATTTTCTGTGTATCATCAACACTTTGAAGGTCCACAGGTTACAGAATGCCTCCAGATGTGCATCGGAAACTACTACTGGTCTTGCAGGGATCGATCAAAGCGTAGACTGTTTGAGACATTACGCCCACGGAGGAAAGTGCGTACGGTGACTGTTGTATTCAATCCCGATGCAATTTCTGTGTTTCATCAACACTCTGATAGTCCTCACATTACAGAATGCCCCCAGATGTGCATCGGAAACTACTACTGGTCTTCAAGGGAACGATCTAAGCGTAAACTATTTGAGACATTACTCCCATGGAGGAAAGTGCGCATGGTGACTGTTGTATTCAATCCTGATGCAATTTCTGTGTTTCACCAACACTCTGATAGTCCACACATTACAGAATGGCCCCAGATGTGCATCGGAAACTACTACTGGTCTTGCAGGGCATGTTCAAAGCGAAGACTGTTTGAGACATTACTCCCATGGAGGAAAGTGCGCATGGTGACTGTTCTATTCAATCATGATGCAATTTCTGTGTTTCATCAACACTCTGATAGTCCACACATTACAGAATGCCCACAGATGTGCATCGGAAAATACTGCTGATCTTCCAGGGAACGATCAAAGCGTAAACTGTTTCAGACGTTACTCCCATGGACGAAAGTGCGCATGTTGACTGTTGTATTCAATCCCGATGCAATTTCTGTGTTTCATCAACACTCTGATAGTACACAGATTAGAGAATGCCTCCAGATATGCATCGGAAACTATTACTGGTCTTCCAGGAAACGATCAAAGCGTAGACATTTTGAGACATTACTCCCATGGAGGAAAGTGCGCATGGTGACTGTTGCATTCAATCCCGATGCAATTTCTGTGTTTCAACAACATTCTGATAGTCCACACATTACAGAATGCCTTCAGATGTGCATCGGAAACTACTACTGGTCTTGCAGGGAACGATCAAAGCGTAGACTGTTTGAGACATTACGCCCACGGAGGAAAGTGCGTATGGTGACTCTTGTATTCAATCCCGGTGCAATTTCTGTTTTTCATCAACACTCTGATAGTCCACACATTACAGAATGACCACAGATGTGCATCGGAAACTACTACTGGTCTTCCAGGGAACGATCAAAGCGTAGGCTGTTTGAGACATTACTCCCATTTAGGAAAATTGCGCCTGGTGACTCTTGTATTCAATCCCGATGCAATGTCTGTGTTTCAACAACACTCTGATAGTCCACACATTACAGAATGAACCCAGATGTTCTTCGGAAACAACTACTGGTCTTCCAGGGAACGATCAAAGCGTAAAATGTTTGAGACATTACTCCCATGGAGTAAAGTGCGCATGATGACTGTTGTATTCAATCCCGCGTCAGTTTCTGTGTTTCATCAACACATTGAAGGTCCACAGATTACAGAATACCTCCAGATGTGCATCGCAAACTACTACTGGTCTTGCAGGGAACGATCAAAGCGTAGACTGTTTGAGACATTACGCCCACGGAGGAAAGTGCGTATGGTGACTCTTGTATTCAATCCCGGTGCAATTTCTGTTTTTCATCAACACTCTGATAGTCCACACATTACAGAATGCCCCCAGATGTCCATTGGAAACTACCACTGGTCTTCCAGGGAAAAATCAAAGCGTAAACTGTTTAAGACATTACTCCCATGGAGGAAAGTGCGCATGGTGACTGTTGTATTCAATCCTGATGCAATTTCTGTGTTTCATCAACACTCTGATAGTCCAAACATTACAGAATGTCAGAAGATGTGCATCGAAAACTACTACTGGTCTTGCAGGGAACGATCAAAGCGTAGACTGTTTGAGTCAATACGCCCACGGAGGAAAGTGCGTATGGTGACTCTTGTATTCAATCCCGATGCAATTTCTGTGTTTCATCAACACTCTGATAGTCCACACATTACAGAATGACCACAGATGTGCATCGGAAACTACTACTGGTCTTCAAGGGAACGATCAAAGCGTAAACTGTTTGAGACATTACTCCCATGGAGGAAAGTGCGCATGGTGACTGTTGTATTCAATCCTGATGCAATTTCTGTGTTTCATCAACACTCTGATAGTCCACACATTACAGAATGTCAGAAGATGTGCATCGAAAACTACTACTGGTCTTCCAGGGAACGATCAAACCGTAGACTGTTTGAGACTTTACTCCCATGGAGGAAAGTGCGCATGATGACTGTTGTATTCAATCCCGCGGCAGTTTCTGTGTTTCATCAACACATTGAAGGTCCACAGATTACAGAATACCTCCAGATGTGCATCGCAAACTACTACTGGTGTTGCAGGGAACGATCAAAACGTAGACTGTTTGAGACATTACTCCCATGGAGGAAAGTGCGAATGGTGACGGTTCTATTCAATCCTGATGCAATTTCTGTGTTTCATCAACACTCTGATAGTCCACACATTACAGAATGGCCCCAGATGTGCATCGGAAAATACCACTGGTCTTCCAGGGAACGATCAAAGGGTAAACTGTTTGAGACATTACTCCCATGGAGGAAAGTGCGCATGGGGACTGTTGTATTCAATCCCGAAGCAATTACTGTGTTTCATCAACACTCTAATAGTCCACAGATTACGGAATGCCTCCAGATGTGCATTGAAATCTACTACTGGTCTTCCAGGGAACGATCAAAGAGTAGACTGTTTGAGACATTACTCCCATGAAGGAAAGCGCGCATGGTGAATGTTGTATTCAATCCCGATGCAATTTCTGTGTTTCATCAACACACTGATAGTCCACAGATTACATAATGTCCCCATATGTGCATCGGAAACTACTACTGGTCTTGCAGGGAACGTTCAAATCGTAAACTGTTTGAGACATTATTCCCATGGAGGAAGGTGCGCATAGTGACTGTTGTATTCAATCCCGATACAATTTCTGTGTTTCATCAACACTTTGAATGTCAATAGATTGCAGAATGCTTCCAAATGTGCATCGGAAACTACTACTGGTCTTGCAGGTAACGATCAAAGCGTAAACTGTTTGAGACATTACTCCCATGGAGGAAATTGCGCATGGTGTCTGTTGTATTCAATCCCGATGCAATTTCTGTGTTTCATCAACACTCCGATAGTCCACACATTACAGAATGCCCCCATATGTGCATCGGAAACTACTACTGGTCTTCCAGGGAACGATCAAAGCGTAAACTGTTTGAGACATTACTCCCATGGAGGAAAGTGCGCATGGTGACTGTTGTATTCAATCCTGATGCAATTTATGTGTTTCATCAACACTCTGATAGTCAACACATTACAGAATGTCCCGAGACGTGCATCGGAAACTACTACTGATCTTCCAGGGAACGATCAAAGCGTAGACTGTTTTAGACATTACTCCCATGGTGGAAAGTGCGCATGGTGACTGTTGTATTCAATCCCGATGCAATTTTTGTGCTTCATCAACACTCTGATAGTCCACACATTGCAGAATGCCCCCATATGTGCATCGGAAACTACTACTATTCTTCCAGGGAACGATCAAAGCGTAGACTGTTTGAGACATTATTCCCATGGAGGAAAGTGCGCATGGTGACTGTTGTATTCAATCCCGCGGCAACTTCTGTGTTTCATCAACACTTTGAATGTCCACAGATTACAGAATGCATCCAGATGTGCATCGGAAACTACTACTGGACTTGCAGGTAACGATCAAAGCGTAGACTGTTTGAGTCATTACTCCCATGGAGGAAATTGCGCATGGTGTCTGTTGTATTCAATCCCGTTGCAATTTCTGTGTTTCATCAACACTCTGATAGTCCACACATTACAGAATGCCCCTATATGTGCATCGGAAACTACTACCGGTCTTCCAGGGAACGATAAAAGCGGAAACTGTTTGAGACATTACTCCCATGGAGGAATGTGTTCATGGTGACTGTTGTATTCAATCCCGATGCAATTTCTGTGTTTCATCAACACTCTGATAGTCCACACATTACAGAATGCCCCCAGATGTGCATCGAAAACTACTACTATTATTCCAGGGAACGATCAAAGCGTAGACTGTTTGAGACATTACTCCCATGGAGGAAAGTGCGCATGGAGACTGTTGTATTCAATCCCGATGCAATTTCTGTGTTTCATCAACACTCTAATAGTCCACAGATTACAGAATGTCTCCAGATGTGCATTGAAATCTACTACTGGTCTTCCAGGGAACGATCAAAGCGTAGACCGTTTGAGACATTACTCCAATGGAGGAAAGTGCGCATGGTGACGGTTGTATTCAATCCCGATGCAATTTCAGTGTTTCATCAACACTTTGAAGGTCCACAGATTACAGAATGCCTCCAGATGTGCATCGGAAAATACTACTGGTCTTGCAGGGAACGATCAAAGAGTAGACTGTTTGAGACATTACTCCCATGAAGGAAAGCGCGCATGGTGAATGTTGTATTCAATCCCGATGCAATTTCTGTGTTTCATCAACACACTGATAGTCCACAGGTTACATAATGTCCCCATATGTGCATCGGAAACTACTACTGGTCTTGCAGGGAACGTTCAAAGCGTAAACTGTTTGAGACATTACTCCCATGGAGGAAGGTGCGCATAGTGACTGTTGTATTCAATCCCGATACAATTTCTGTGTTTCATCAACACTTTGAATGTCAATAGATTGTAGAATGCTTCCAAATGTGCATCGGAAACTACTACTGGTCTTGCAGGTAACGATCAAAGCGTAGACTGTTTGAGACATTACTCCCATGGAGGAAATTGCGCATGGTGTCTGTTGTATTCAATCCCGATGCAATTTCTGTGTTTCATCAACACTCCGATAGTCCACACATTACAGAATGCCCCCATATGTGCATCGGAAACTACTACCGGTCTTCCAGGGAACGATCAAAACGTAAACTGTTTGAGACATTACTCCCATGGAGGAAAGTGCGCATGGTGACTGTTGTATTCAATCCTGATGCAATTTATGTGTTTCATCAACACTCTGATAGTCAACACATTACAGAATGTCCCCAGACGTGCATCGGAAACTACTACTGATCTTCCAGGGAACGATCAAAGCGTAGACTGTTTTAGACATTACTCCCATGGTGGAAAGTGCGCATGATGACTGTTGTATTCAATCCCGATGCAATTTTTGTGCTTCATCAACACTCTGATAGTCCACACATTACAGAATGCCCCCATATGTGCATCGGAAACTACTACTATTCTTCCAGGGAACGATCAAAGCGTAGACTGTTTGAGACATTATTCCCATGGAGGAAAGTGCGCATGGTGACTGTTGTATTCAATCCCGCGGCAATTTCTGTGTTTCATCAACACTTTGAATGTCCACAGATTACAGAATGCATCCAGATGTGCATCGGAAACTACTACTGGACTTGCAGGTAACGATCAAAGCGTAGACTGTTTGAGACATTACTCCCATGGAGGAAATTGCGCATGGTGTCTGTTGTATTCAATCCCGTTGCAATTCCTGTGTTTCATCAACACTCTGATAGTCCACACATTACAGAATGCCCCTATATGTGCATCGGAAACTACTACTGGTCTTCCAGGGAACGATAAAAGCGTAAACTGTTTGAGACATTACTCCCATGGAGGAAAGTGTTCATGGTGACTGTTGTATTCAATCCCGATGCAATTTCTGTGTTTCATCAACACTCTGATAGTCCACACATTACAGAATGCCCCCAGATGTGCATCGAAAACTACTACTATTATTCCAGGGAACGATCAAAGCGTAGACTGTTTGAGACATTACTCCCATGGAGGAAAGTGCGCATGGAGACTGTTGTATTCAATCCTGATGCCATTTCTGTGTTTCATCAACACTTTGAAGGACCACAGATTACAGAATGCCTCCAGATGTGCATCGGAAACTACTACTGGTCTTGCAGGGAACGATCAAAGCGTAAACTGTTTGAGACATTACTCCCATGGAGGAAACTGCGCATGGTGACTGTTGTATTCAATCCCGCGGCAATTTCTGTGTTTCATCAACACATTGAAGGTCCGCAGATTACAGAATACCTCCAGATGTGCATCGGAAACTACTACTGGTCTTGCAGTGAACGATCAAAACGTAGACTGTTTGAGACATTACTCCCATGGAGGAAAGTGCGCATGGTGACGGTTGTATGCATTCCCGATGCAATTTCAGTGTTTCATCAACACTTTAAAGGTCCACAGATTACAGAATGCCTCCAGATGTGCATCGGAAACTACTACTGGTCTTCCAGGAAACGATCAAAGCGTAAACTGTTTGGGACGTTACTCCCATGGAGGAAAGTGCGCATAGTGACTGTTGTATTCAATCCCGATTCAATTTCTGTGTTTCATCAACACTTTGAAGGTCAATAGATTACAGAATGCTTCCAGATGTGTATCGGAAACTACTACTGGTCTTGCAGGTAACGATCAAAGCGTAGACTGTTTGAGACATTACTCCCATGGAGGAAATTGCGCATGGTGTCTGTTGTATTCAATCCCGATGCAATTTCTGTGTTTCATCAACACACTGTTAGTCCACACATTACAGAATGGCCCCAGATGTGCATCGGAAACTACTACTGGTCTTCAAGGGAACGATCAAAGCGTAAACTGTTTGAGACATTACTCCCATGGAGGAAAGTGCGCATGGTGACTGTTGTATTCAATCCTGATGCAATATCTGTGTTTCATCAACACACAAATAGTCCAAACATTACAGAATGCCCCCAGATGTGCATCGGAAACTACCACTGGTCTTCCAGGGAACGATCGAAGCGTAAACTGTTTAAGACATTACTCACATGGAGGAAAGTGCGCATGGTGACTGTTGTATTCAATCCTGATGCAATTTCTGTGTTTCATCAACACTCTGATAGTCCTCACATTACAGAATGCCCCCAGATGTGCATCGGAAACTACTACTGGTCTTCCAGGGAACGATCAAAGCAAAAACTGTTTGAGACATTACTCCCATGAAGGAAAGTGCACATGGTGAATGTTGTATTCAATCCCGATGCAATTCCTTTATTTCATCAACACTCTGATAGTCCACAGATTACAGAATGCCTCCAGATTTGCATCGGAAACTACTACAGGTCTTCCAGGGAACGATCAAAGCGTAGACTGTTTGAGACATAACTCCCATGGAGGAAATTGCGCATGGTGACTGTTGTATTCAATCCCGATGCATTTTCTGTGTTTCATCAACACTTTGAAGGTCCACAGGTTACAGAATGCCTCCAGATGTGCATCGGAAACTACTACTGGTCTTACAGGGAACGATCAAAGCGTAGACTGTTTGAGACATTACGCCCACGGAGGAAAGTGCGTATGGTGACTCTTGTATTCAATCCCGATGCAATTTCTGTGTTTCATCAACACTCTGATAGTCCACGCATTACAGAATGCCTACAGATGTGCATCGGAAACTACTACTGGTCTTCAAGGGAACGATCAAAGCGTAAACTGTTTGAGACATTACTCCCATGGAGGAAAGTGCGCATGGTGACTGTTGTATTCAATCCTGATGCAATTTCTGTGTTTCATCAACACTCTGATAGTCCACACATTACAGAATGTCAGAAGATGTGCATCGAAAACTACTACTGGTCTTCCAGGGAACGATCAAACCGTAGACTCTTTGAGACTTTACTCCCATGGAGGAAAGTGCGCATGATGACTGTTGTATTCAATCCCGCGGCAATTTCTGTGATTCATCAACACATTGAAGGTCCACAGATTACAGAATACCTCCAGATGTGCATCGCAAACTACTACTGGTCTTGCAGGAACGATCAAAACGTAGACTGTTTGAGACATTACTCCCATGGAGGAAAGTGCGAATGGTGACGGTTCTATTCAATCCTGATGCAATTTCTGTGTTTCATCAACACTCTGATAGTCCACACATTACAGAATGGCCCCAGATGTGCATCGGAAACTACCACTGGTCTTCCAGGGAACGATCAAAGGGTAAACTGTTTGAGACATTACTCCCATGGAGGAAATTGCGCATGGTGTCTGTTGTATTCAATCCCGTTGCAATTTCTGTGTTTCATCAACACTCTGATAGTCCACACATTACAGCATGCCCCTATATGTGCATCGGAAACTACTACCGGTCTTCCAGGGAACGATAAAAGCGTAAACTGTTTGAGACATTACTCCCATGGAGGAAAGTGTTCATGGTGACTGTTGTATTCAATCCCGATGCAATTTCTGTGTTTCATCAACACTCTGATAGTCCACACATTACAGAATGCCCCCAGATGTGCATCGAAAACTACTACTATAATTCCAGGGAACGATCAAAGCGTAGACTGTTTGAGACATTACTCCCATGGAGGAAAGTGCGCATGGAGACTGTTGTATTCAATCCCGATGCAATTTCTGTGTTTCATCAACACTCTAATAGTCCACAGATTACAGAATGTCTCCAGATGTGCATTGAAATCTACTACTGGTCTTCCAGGGAACGATCAAAGCGTAGACCGTTTGAGACATTACTCCAATGGAGGAAAGTGCGCATGGTGATGGTTGTATTCAATCCCGATGCAATTTCAGTGTTTCATCAACACACTGATAGTCCACAGGTTACATAATGTCCCCATATGTGCATCGGAAACTACTACTGGTCTTGCAGGGAACGTTCAAAGCGTAAACTGTTTGAGACATTACTCCCATGGAGGAAGGTGCGCATAGTGACTGTTGTATTCAATCCCGATACAATTTCTGTGTTTCATCAACACTTTGAATGTCAATAGATTGCAGAATGCTTCCAAATGTGCATCGGAAACTACTACTGGTCTTGCAGGTAACGATCAAAGCGTAGACTGTTTGAGACATTACTCCCATGGAGGAAATTGCGCATGGTGTCTGTTGTATTCAATCCCGATGCAATTTCTGTGTTTCATCAACACTCTGATAGTCCACACATTACAGAATGCCCCCATATGTGCATCGGAAACTACTACTGGTCTTCCAGGGAACGATCAAAGCGTAAACTGTTTGAGACATTACTCCCATGGAGGAAAGTGCGCATGGTGACTGTTGTATTCAATCCTGATGCAATTTATGTGTTTCATCAACACTCTGATAGTCAACACATTACAGAATGTCCCCAGACGTGCATCGGAAACTACTACTGATCTTCCAGGGAACGATCAAAGCGTAGACTGTTTTAGACATTACTCCCATGGTGGAAAGTGCGCATGATGACTGTTGTATTCAATCCCGATGCAATTTTTGTGCTTCATCAACACTCTGATAGTCCACACATTACAGAATGCCCCCATATGTGCATCGGAAACTACTACTATTCTTCCAGGGAACGATCAAAGCGTAGACTGTTTGAGACATTATTCCCATGGAGGAAAGTGCGCATGGTGACTGTTGTATTCAATCCCGCGGCAATTTCTGTGTTTCATCAACACTTTGAATGTCCACAGATTACAGAATGCATCCAGATGTGCATCGGAAACTACTACTGGACTTGCAGGTAACGATCAAAGCGTAGACTGTTTGAGACATTACTCCCATGGAGGAAATTGCGCATGGTGTCTGTTGTATTCAATCCCGTTGCAATTTCTGTGTTTCATCAACACTCTGATAGTCCACACATTACAGAATGCCCCTATATGTGCATCGGAAACTACTACTGGTCTTCCAGGGAACGATAAAAGCGTAAACTGTTTGAGACATTACTCCCATGGAGGAAAGTGTTCATGGTGACTGTTGTATTCAATCCCGATGCAATTTCTGTGTTTCATCAACACTCTGATAGTCCACACATTACAGAATGCCCCCAGATGTGCATCGAAAACTACTACTATTATTCCAGGGAACGATCAAAGCGTAGACTGTTTGAGACATTTCTCCCATGGAGGAAAGTGCGCATGGAGACTGTTGTATTCAATCCTGATGCCATTTCTGTGTTTCATCAACACTTTGAAGGTCCGCAGATTACAGAATGCCTCCAGATGTGCATCGGAAACTACTACTGGTCTTGCAGGGAACGATCAAAGCGTAAACTGTTTGAGACATTACTCCCATGGAGGAAAGGGCGCATGGTGACTGTTGTATTCAATCCCGATGCAATTTCTGTGTTTCATCAACACTTTGAAGGACCACAGATTACAGAATGCCTCCAGATGTGCATCGGAAACTACTACTGGTCTTGCAGGGAACGATCAAAGCGTAAACTGTTTGAGACATTACTCCCATGGAGGAAACTGCGCATGGTGACTGTTGTATTCAATCCCGCGGCAATTTCTGTGTTTCATCAACACATTGAAGGTCCACAGATTACAGAATACCTCCAGATGTGCATCGGAAACTACTACTGGTCTTGCAGTGAACGATCAAAACGTAGACTGTTTGAGACATTACTCCCATGGAGGAAAGTGCGCATGGTGACGGTTGTATGCATTCCCGATGCAATTTCAGTGTTTCATCAACACTTTAAAGGTCCACAGATTACAGAATGCCTCCAGATGTGCATCGGAAACTACTACTGGTCTTCCAGGAAACGATCAAAGCGTAAACTGTTTGGGACGTTACTCCCATGGAGGAAAGTGCGCATAGTGACTGTTGTATTCAATCCCGATTCAATTTCTGTGTTTCATCAACACTTTGAAGGTCAATAGATTACAGAATGCTTCCAGATGTGTATCGGAAACTACTACTGGTCTTGCAGGTAACGATCAAAGCGTAGACTGTTTGAGACATTACTCCCATGGAGGAAATTGCGCATGGTGTCTGTTGTATTCAATCCCGATGCAATTTCTGTGTTTCATCAACACACTGTTAGGCCACACATTACAGAATGGCCCCAGATGTGCATCGGAAACTACTACTGGTCTTCAAGGGAACGATCAAAGCGTAAACTGTTTGAGACATTACTCCCATGGAGGAAAGTGCGCATGGTGACTGTTGTATTCAATCCTGATGCAATATCTGTGTTTCATCAACACACAAATAGTCCAAACATTACAGAATGCCCCCAGATGTGCATCGGAAACTACCACTGGTCTTCCAGGGAACGATCGAAGCGTAAACTGTTTAAGACATTACTCACATGGAGGAAAGTGCGCATGGTGACTGTTGTATTCAATCCTGATGCAATTTCTGTGTTTCATCAACACTCTGATAGTCCTCACATTACAGAATGCCCCCAGATGTGCATCGGAAACTACTACTGGTCTTCCAGGGAACGATCAAAGCAAAAACTGTTTGAGACATTACTCCCATGAAGGAAAGTGCACATGGTGAATGTTGTATTCAATCCCGATGCAATTCCTTTATTTCATCAACGCTCTGATAGTCCACAGATTACAGAATGCCTCCAGATTTGCATCGGAAACTACTACAGGTCTTCCAGGGAACGATCAAAGCGTAGACTGTTTGAGACATAACTCCCATGGAGGAAATTGCGCATGGTGACTGTTGTATTCAATCCCGATGCATTTTCTGTGTTTCATCAACACTTTGAAGGTCCACAGGTTACAGAATGCCTCCAGATGTGCATCGGAAACTACTACTGGTCTTACAGGGAACGATCAAAGCGTAGACTGTTTGAGACATTACGCCCACGGAGGAAAGTGCGTATGGTGACTCTTGTATTCAATCCCGATGCAATTTCTGTGTTTCATCAACACTCTGATAGTCCACACATTACAGAATGCCTACAGATGTGCATCGGAAACTACTACTGGTCTTCAAGGGAACGATCAAAGCGTAAACTGTTTGAGACATTACTCCCATGGAGGAAAGTGCGCATGGTGACTGTTGTATTCAATCCTGATGCAATTTCTGTGTTTCATCAACACTCTGATAGTCCACACATTACAGAATGTCAGAAGATGTGCATCGAAAACTACTACTGGTCTTCCAGGGAACGATCAAACCGTAGACTGTTTGAGACTTTACTCCCATGGAGGAAAGTGCGCATGATGACTGCTGTATTCAATCCCGCGGCAATTTCTGTGATTCATCAACACATTGAAGGTCCACAGATTACAGAATACCTCCAGATGTGCATCGCAAACTACTACTGGTCTTGCAGGAACGATCAAAACGTAGACTGTTTGAGACATTACTCCCATGGAGGAAAGTGCGAATGGTGACGGTTCTATTCAATCCTGATGCAATTTCTGTGTTTCATCAACACTCTGATAGTCCACACATTACAGAATGGCCCCAGATGTGCATCGGAAACTACCACTGGTCTTCCAGGGAACGATCAAAGGGTAAACTGTTTGAGACATTACTCCCCTGGAGGAAAGTGCGCATGGTGACTGTTGTATTCAATCCCGAAGCAATTTCTGTGTTTCATCAACACTCTAATAGTCCACAGATTACAGAATGCCTCTTGATGTGCATTGAAATCTACTACTGGTCTTCCAGGGAACGTTCAAAGCGTAGACTGTTTGAGACATTACTCCCATAGAGGAAAGTGCGCATGGTGAAGGCTGTATGCAATCCCGATGCAATTTCAGTGTTTCATCAACACTTTGAAGGTCCACAGATTACAGAATGCCTCCAGATGTGCATCGGAAAATACTACTGGTCTTGCAGGGAACGATCAAAAAGTAGACTGTTTGAAACATTACTCCCATGGAGGAAAGCGCGCATTGTGAATGTTGTATTCAATTTCGATGCAATTTCTGTGTTTCATCAACACTCTGATAGTCCACACATTACAGAATGGCCCCAGATGTGCATCGGAAACTACTACTTGTCTTCCAGGGAACGATCACAGCGTAAACTGTTTGTGACATTACTCCCATGGAGGAAAGTGCGAATGGTGACTGTTGTATTCAATCCCGATGCAATTTCTGTGTTTCATCAACACTCTAATAGTCCACAGATTACAGAATGTCTCCAGATGTGCATTGAAATCTACTACTGGTGTTCCAGGGAACGATCAAAGCGTAGACTGTTTGAGACATTACTCCCATGGAGGAAAGTGCTAATGGTGACGGTTGTATGCAATCCCGATGCAATTTCAGTGTTTCATCAACACTTTGAAGGTCCACAGATTACAGAATGCCTCCAGATGTGCATCGGAAAATACTACTGGTCTTGCAGGGAACGATCAAAGAGTAGACTGTTTGAGACATTACTCCCATGGAGGAAAGCGCGCATGGTGAATGTTGTATTCAATCCCGATGCAATTTCTGTGTTTCATCAACACACTGATAGTCCACAGATTACATAATGTCCAAATATGTGCATCGGAAACTACTACTGGTCTTGCAGGGAACGTTCAAAGCGTAAACTGTTTGAGACATTACTCCCATGGAGGAAAGTGCGCATAGTGACTGTTGTATTCAATCCCGATACAATTTCAGTGTTTCATCGACACTTTGAAGGTCAATAGATTGCAGAATGCTTCCAAATGTGCATCGGAAACTAATACTGGGCTTGCAGGTAACGATCAAAGCGTAGACTGTTTGAGACATTACTCCCATGGAGGAAATTGCGCATGGTGTCTGTTGTATTCAATCCCGATGCAATTTCTGTGTTTCATCAACACTCTGATAGTCCACACATTACAGAATGCCACCATATGTGCATCGGAAACTACTACTGATCTTCCAGGGAACGATCAAAGCGTAAACTGTTTGAGACATTACTCCCATGGAGGAAAGTGCGCATGGTGACTGTTGTATTCAATCCCGATGCAATTTCTGGGTTTAATCAACACTCTGATAGTCCTCATATTACAGAATGCCCCCAGATGTGCATCGGAAACTACTACTGGTCTTCCAGGGAACGATCAAAGCAAAAACTGTTTGAGGCATTACTCCCATGAAGGAAAGTGCACATGCTGAATGTTGTATTCAATCCCGATGCAATTCCTTTGTTTCATCAACACTCTGATAGTCCACAGATTACAGAATGCCTCCAGATCTGCATCGGAAACTACTACAGGTCTTCCAGGGAACGATCAAAGCGTAGACTGTTTGAGACATAACTCCCATGGAGGAAATTGCGCATGGTGACTGTTGTATTCAATCCCGATGCATTTTCTGTGTATCATCAACACTTTGAAGGTCCACAGGTTACAGAATGCCTCCAGATGTGCATCGGAAACTACTACTTGTCTTGCAGGGAACGATCATAGCGTAGACTGTTTGAGACATTACGCCCACGGAGGAAAGTGCGTATGGTGACTGTTGTATTCAATCCTGATGCAATTTCTGTGTTTCATCAACACTCTGATAGTCCAAACATTACAGAATGTCAGAAGATGTGCATCGAAAACTACTACTGGTCTTCCAGGGAACGATCAAACCGTAGACTGTTTGAGACTTTACTCCCATGGAGGAAAGTGCGCATGGTGACTGTTGTATTCAATCCCGCGGCAATTTCTGTGTTTCATCAACACATTGAAGGTCCACAGATTACAGAATACCTCCAGATGTGCATCTCAAACTGCTACTGATCTTGCAGGGAACGATCAAAGCGTAGACTGTTTGAGACATTACTCCCATGGAGGAAAGTGCGAATGGTGACTGTTGTATTCAATCCCGATGCAATTTCTGTGTTTCAACGACACTTTGAAGGTGCACAGAATACAGAATGCCTCCAGATGTGCATCGGAAACTACTACTGATCTTCCAGGGAACGATCAAAGCGTAGACTGTTTTAGAAATTAATCCCATGGTGGAAAGTGCGCATGGTGACTGTTGTATTCAATCCCGATGCAATTTTTGTGCTTCATCAACACTCTGATAGTCCACACATTACAGAATGCCCCCATATGTGCATCGGAAACTACTACTATTCTTCCAGGGAACGATCAAAGCGAAGACTGTTTGAGACATTATTCCCATGGAGGAAAGTGCGCATGGTGACTGTTGTATTCAATCCCGCGGCAATTTCTGTGTTTCATCAACACTTTGAAGGTCCACAGATTACAGAATGCATCCAGATGTGCATCGGAAACTACTACTGGACTTGCAGGTAACGATCAAAGCGTAGACTGTTTGAGACATTACTCCCATGGAGGAAATTGCGCATGGTGTCTGTTGTATTCAATCCCGTTGCAATTTCTGTGTTTCATCAACACTCTGATAGTCCACACATTACAGAATGCCCCTATATGTGCATCGGAAACTACTACTGGTCTTCCAGGGAACGATAAAAGCGTAAACTGTTTGAGACATTACTCCCATGGAGGAAAGTGTTCATGGTGACTGTTGTATTCAATCCCGATGCATATTCTGTGTTTCATCAACACTCTGATAGTCCACACATTACAGAATGCCCCCAGATGTGCATCGAAAACTACTACTATTATTCCAGGGAACGATCAAAGCGTAGACTGTTTGAGACATTACTCCCATGGAGGAAAGTGCGCATGGAGACTGTTGTATTCAATCCTGATGCCATTTCTGTGTTTCATCAACACTTTGAAGGTCCGCAGATTACAGAATGCCTCCAGATGTGCATCGGAAACTACTACTGGTCTTGCAGGGAACGATCAAAGCGTAAACTGTTTGAGACATTACTCCCATGGAGGAAAGGGCGCATGGTGACTGTTGAATTCAATCCAGATGCAATTTCTGTGTTTCATCAACAATTTGAAGGACCACAGATTACAGAATGCCTCCAGATGTGCATCGGAACCTACTACTGGTCTTGCAGGGAACGATCAAACGTAAAGTGTTTGAGACATTACTCCCATGGAGGAAACTGCGCATGTTGACTGTTGTATTCAATCCCGCGGCAATTTCTGTGTTTCATCAACACATTGAAGGTCCACAGATTACAGAATACCTCCAGATGTGCATCGCAAACTACTACTGGTCTTGCAGTAAACGATCAAAACGTAGACTGTTTGAGACATTACTCCCATGGAGGAAAGTGCGCATGGTGACGGTTGTATGCATTCCCGATGCAATTTCAGTGTTTCATCAACACTTTAAAGGTCCACAGATTAGAGAATGCCTCCAGATGTGCATCGGAAACTACTACTGGTCTTCCAGGAAACGATCAAAGCGTAAACTGTTTGGGACGTTACTCCCATGGAGGAAAGTGCGCATAGTGACTGTTGTATTCAATCCCGATTCAATTTCTGTGTTTCATCAACACTTTGAAGGACAATAGGTTACAGAATGCTTCCAGATGTGTATCGGAAACTACTACTGGTCTTGCAGGTAACGATCAAAGCGTAGACTTTTTGAGACATTACTCCCATGGAGGAAATTACGCATGGTGTCTGTTGTATTCAATCCCGATGCAATTTCTGTGTTTCATCAACACACTGATAGTCCACACATTACAGAATGGCCCCAGATGTGCATCGGAAACTACTACTGGTCTTCAAGGGAACGATCAAAGCGTAAACTGTTTGAGACATTACTCCCATGGAGGAAAGTGCGCATGGTGACTGTTGTATTCAATCCTGATGCAAATTCTGTGTTTCATCAACACACAAATAGTCCAAACATTACACAATGCCCCCAGATGTGCATCGGAAACTACCACTGGTCTTCCAGGGAACGATCAAAGCGTAAACTGTTTAAGACATTACTCCCATGGAGGAAAGTGCGCATGGTGACTGTTGTATTCAATCCTGATGCAATTTCTGTGTTTCATCAACACTCTGATAGTCCTCACATTACAGAATGCCCCCAGATGTGCATCGGAAACTACTACTGGTCTTCCAGGGAACGATCAAAGCAAAAACTGTTTGAGACATTACTCCCATGAAGGAAAGTGCACATGGTGAATGTTGTATTCAATCCCGATGCAATTCCTTTATTTCATCAACACTCTGATAGTCCACAGATTACAGAATGCCTCCAGATTTGCATCGGAAACTACTACAGGCCATCCAGGGAACGATCAAAGCGTAGACTGTTTGAGACATAACTCCCATGGAGGAAATTGCGCATGGTGACTGTTGTATTCAATCCCGATGCATTTTCTGTGTTTCATCAACACTTTGAAGGTCCACAGGTTACAGAATGCCTCCAGATGTGCATCGGAAACTACTACTGGTCTTGCAGGTAACGATCAAAGCGTAGACTGTTTGAGACATTACTCCCATGGAGGAAATTGCGCATGGTTTCTGTTGTATTCAATCCCGATGCAATTTCTGTGTTTCATCAACACTCTGATAGTCCACACATTACAGAATGCCCCCATATGTGCATCGGAAACTACTACTGATCTTCCAGGGAACTATCAAAGCGTAAACTGTTTGAGACATTACTCCCATGGAGGAAAGTGCGCATGGTGACTGTTGTATTCAATCCCGATGCAATTTCTGTGTTTCATCAACACTCTGATAGTCCTCACATTACAGAATGCCCCCAGATGTGCATCGGAAACTACTACTGGTCTTCCAGGGAACGATCAAAGCAAAAACTGTTTGAGACATTACTCCCATGAAGGAAAGTGCACATGCTGAGTGTTGTATTCAATCCCGATGCAATTCCTTTGTTTCATCAACACTCTGATAGTCCACAAAACAGAATGCCTCCAGATCTTCATCGGAAACTACTACAGGTCTTCCAGGGAACGATCAAAGCGTAGACTGTTTGAGACATAACTCCCATGGAGAAAATTGCGCATGGTGACTGTTGTATTCAATCCCGATGCATTTTCTGTGTATCATCAACACTTTGAAGGTCCACAGGTTACAGAATGCCTCCAGATGTGCATCGGAAACTACTACTGGTCTTGCAGGGAACGATCAAAGCGTAGACTGTTTGAGACATTACTCCCACGGAGGAAAGTGCGTATGGTGACTGTTGTATTCAATCCCGATGCAATTTCTGTGTTTCATCAACACTCTGATAGTCCTCACATTACAGAATGCCCCCAGATGTGCATCGGAAACTACTACTGGTCTTCAAGGGAACGATCTAAGCGTAAACTATTTGAGACATTACTCCCATGGAGGAAAGTGCGCATGGTGACTGTTGTATTCAATCCTGATGCAATTTCGGTGTTTCATCAACACTCTGATAGTCCACACATTACAGAATGGCACCAGATGTGCATCGGAAACTACTACTGGTCTTGCAATGAACGTTCAAAGCGAAGACTGTTTCAGACATTACTCCCATGGAGGAAAGTGCGCATGGTGACTGTTCTATTCAATCATGATGCAATTTCTGTGTTTCATCAACACTCTGATAGTCCACACATTACAGAATGCCCCCATATGTGCATCGGAAACTACTACTATTCTTCCAGGGAACGATCAAAGCGAAGACTGTTTGAGACATTATTCCCATGGAGGAAATTTCGCATGGTGACTGTTGTATTCAATCCCGCGGCAATTTCTGTGTTTCATCAACACTTTGAAGGTCCACAGATTACAGAATGCATCCAGATGTGCATCGGAAACTACTACTGGACTTGCAGGTAACGATCAAAGCGTAGACTGTTTGAGACATTACTCCCATGGAGGAAATTGCGCATGGTGTCTGTTGTATTCAATCCCGTTGCAATTTGTGTGTTTCATCAACACTCTGATAGTCCACACATTACAGAATGCCCCTATATGTGCATCGGAAACTACTACTGGTCTTCCAGGGAACGATAAAAGCGTAAACTGTTTGAGACATTACTCCCATGGAGGAAAGTGTTCATGGTGACTGTTGTATTCAATCCCGATGCATATTCTGTGTTTCATCAACACTCTGATAGTCCACACATTACAGAATGCCCCCAGATGTGCATCGAAAACTACTACTATTATTCCAGGGAACGATCAAAGCGTAGACTGTTTGAGACATTACTCCCATGGAGGAAAGTGCGCATGGAGACTGTTGTATTCAATCCTGATGCCATTTCTGTGTTTCATCAACACTTTGAAGGTCCGCAGATTACAGAATGCCTCCAGATGTGCATCGGAAACTACTACTGGTCTTGCAGGGAACGATCAAAGCGTAAACTGTTTGAGACATTACTCCCATGGAGGAAAGGGCGCATGGTGACTGTTGAATTCAATCCCGATGCAATTTCTGTGTTTCATCAACACTTTGAAGGACCACAGATTACAGAATGCCTCCAGATGTGCATCGGAACCTACTACTGGTCTTGCAGGGAACGATCAAACGTAAACTGTTTGAGACATTACTCCCATGGAGGAAACTGCGCATGGTGACTGTTGTATTCAATCCCGCGGCAATTTCTGTGTTTCATCAACACATTGAAGGTCCACAGATTACAGAATACCTCCAGATGTGCATCGCAAACTACTACTCGTCTTGCAGTAAACGATCAAAACGTAGACTATTTGAGACATTACTCCCATGGAGGAAAGTGCGCATGGTGACGGTTGTATGCATTCCCGATGCAATTTCAGTGTTTCATCAACACTTTAAAGGTCCACAGATTAGAGAATGCCTCCAAATGTGCATCGGAAACTACTACTGGTCTTCCAGGAAACGATCAAAGCGTAAACTGTTTGGGACGTTACTCCCATGGAGGAAAGTGCGCATAGTGACTGTTGTATTCAATCCCGATTCAATTTCTGTGTTTCATCAACACTTTGAAGGTCAATAGGTTACAGAATGCTTCCAGATGTGTATCGGAAACTACTACTGGTCTTGCAGGTAACGATCAAAGCGTAGACTTTTTGAGACATTACTCCCATGGAGGAAATTACGCATGGTGTCTGTTGTATTCAATCCCGATGCAATTTCTGTGTTTCATCAACACACTGATAGTCCACACATTACAGAATGGCCCCAGATGTGCATCGGAAACTACTACTGGTCTTCAAGGGAACGATCAAAGCGTAAACTGTTTGAGACATTACTCCCATGGAGGAAAGTGCTCATGGTGACTGTTGTATTCAATCCTGATGCAAATTCTGTGTTTCATTAACACACAAATAGTCCAAACATTACACAATGCCCCCAGATGTGCATCGGAAATTACCACTGGTCTTCCAGGGAACGATCAAAGCGTAAACTGTTTAAGACATTACTCCCATGGAGGAAAGTGCGCATGGTGACTGTTGTATTCAATCCTGATGCAATTTCTGTGTTTCATCAACACTCTGATAGTCCTCACATTACAGAATGCCCCCAGATGTGCATCGGAAACTACTACTGGTCTTCCAGGGAACGATCAAAGCAAAAACTGTTTGAGACATTACTCCCATGAAGGAAAGTGCACATGGTGAATGTTGTATTCAATCCCGATGCAATTCCTTTATTTCATCAACACTCTGATAGTCCACAGATTACAGAATGCCTCCAGATTTGCATCGGAAACTACTACAGGTCATCCAGGGAACGATCAAAGCGTAGACTGTTTGAGACATAACTCCCATGGAGGAAATTGCGCATGGTGACTGTTGTATTCAATCCCGATGCATTTTCTGTGTTTCATCAACACTTTGAAGGTCCACAGGTTACAGAATGCCTCCAGATGTGCATCGGAAACTACTACTGGTCTTGCAGGTAACGATCAAAGCGTAGACTGTTTGAGACATTACTCCCATGGAGGAAATTGCGCATGGTTTCTGTTGTATTCAATCCCGATGCAATTTCTGTGTTTCATCAACACTCTGATAGTCCACACACTACAGAATGCCCCCATATGTGCATCGGAAACTACTACTGATCTTCCAGGGAACTATCAAAGCGTAAACTGTTTGAGACATTACTCCCATGGAGGAAAGTGCGCATGGTGACTGTTGTATTCAATCCCGATGCAATTTCTGTGTTTCATCAACACTCTGATAGTCCTCACATTACAGAATGCCCCCAGATGTGCATCGGAAACTACTACTGGTCTTCCAGGGAACGATCAAAGCAAAAACTGTTTGAGACATTACTCCCATGAAGGAAAGTGCACATGCTGAGTGTTGTATTCAATCCCGATGCAATTCCTTTGTTTCATCAACACTCTGATAGTCCACAGATTACAGAATGCCTCCAGATCTTCATCGGAAACTACTACAGGTCTTCCAGGGAACGATCAAAGCGTAGACTGTTTGAGACATAACTCCCATGGAGAAAATTGCGCATGGTGACTGTTGTATTCAATCCCGATGCATTTTCTGTGTATCATCAACACTTTGAAGGTCCACAGGTTACAGAATGCCTCCAGATGTGCATCGGAAACTACTACTGGTCTTCCAGGGAACGATCAAAGCGTAGGCTGTTTGAGACATTACTCCCACGGAGGAAAGTGCGTATGGTGACTGTTGTATTCAATCCCGATGCAATTTCTGTGTTTCATCAACACTCTGATAGTCCTCACATTACAGAATGCCCCCAGATGTGCATCGGAAACTACTACTGGTCTTCAAGGGAACGATCTAAGCGTAAACTATTTGAGACATTACTCCCATGGAGGAAAGTGCGCATGGTGACTGTTGTATTCAATCCTGATGCAATTTCTGTGTTTCATCACCACTCTGATAGTCCACACATTACAGAATGGCACCAGTTGTGCATCGGAAACTACTACTGGTCTTGCAATGAACGTTCAAAGCGAAGACTGTTTGAGACATTACTCCCATGGAGGAAAGTGCGCATGGTGACTGTTCTATTCAATCATGATGCAATTTCTGTGTTTCATCAACACTCTGATAGTCCACACATTACAGAATGGCCACAGATGTGCATCGGAAAATACTGCTGATCTTCCAGGGAACGATCAAAGCGTAAACTGTTTCAGACATTACTCCCATGGACGAAAGTGCGCATGGTGACTGTTGTATTCAATCCCGATGCAATTTCTGTGTTTCATCAACACTCTGATAGTCCACAGATTACAGAATGTCAGAAGATGTGCATCGAAACCTACTACTGGTCTTCCAGGGAACGATCAAACCGTAGACTGTTTGAGAGTTTACTCCCATGGAGGAAAGTGCGCATGATGACTGTTGTATTCAATCCCGCGGCAGTTTCTGTGTTTCATCAACACATTGAAGGTAAACAGATTACAGAATACCTCCAGATGTGCATCGCAAACTACTACTGGTCTTGCAGGGAACGATCAAAACGTAGACTGATTGAGACATTACTCCCATGGAGGAAAGTGCGAATGGTGACGGTTCTATTCAATCCTGATGCAATTTCTGTGTTTCATCAACACTCTGATAGTCCACACATTACAGAATGGCCCCAGATGTGCATCGGAAAATACCACTGGTCTTTCAGGGAACGATCAAAAGGTAAACTGTTTGAGACATTACTCCCATGGAGGAAAGTGCGCATGGTGACAGTAGTATTCAATCCCGAAGCAATTACTGTGTCTCATCAACACTCTAATAGTCCACAGATAACAGAATGCCTCCAGATGTGCATTGAAATCTACTACTGGTCTTCCAGGGAACGACCAAAGCGTAGACTGTTTGAGACATTACTCCCATGGAGGAAAGTGCTTATGGTGAAGGTTTGTATGCAATCCCGATGCAATTTCAGTGTTTCATCAACACTTTGAAGGTCCACAGATTACAGAATGCCTCCAGATGTGCATCGGAAAATACTACTGGTCTTGTAGGGAACGATCAAAGTGTAGACTGTTTGAAACATTACGCCCATGGAGGAAAGCGCGCATGGTGAATGTTGTATTCATCCCGATGCAATTTCTGTGTTTCATCAACACTCTGATGGTCCACACATTACAGAATGGCCCCAGATGTGCATCGGAAACTACTACTTGTCTTCCAGGGAACGATCACAGCGTAAACTGTTTGTGACATTACTCCCATGGAGGAAAGTGCGAATGGTGACTGTTGTATTCAATCCCGATGCAATTTCTGTGTTTCATCAACACTCTAATAGTCCACAGATTACAGAATGTCTCCAGATGTGCATTGAGATCCACTACTGGTCTTCCAGGGAACGATCAAAGCGTAGACTGTTTGAGACATTACTCCAATGGAGGAAAGTGCGCATGGTGACGGTTGTATGCAATCCCGATGCAATTTCAGTGTTTCATCAACACTTTGAAGGTCCACAGATTACAGAATGCCTCCAGATGTGCATCGGAAACTACTACTGGTCTTGCAGGGAACGATCAAAGCGTAGACTGTTTGAGACATTACGCCCACGGAGGAAAGTGCGTATGGTGACTCTTGTATTCAATCCCGATGCAATTTCTGTGTTTCATCAACACTCTGATAGTCCACACATTACAGAATGACCACAGATGTGCATCGGAAACTACTACTGGTCTTCCAGGGAACGATCAAAGCGTAGCCTGTTTGAGACATTACTCCCATTTAGGAAAATTGCGCATGGTGTCTCTTGTATTCAATCCCGACGCAATGTCTGTGTTTCAACAACACTCTGATAGTCCACACATTACAGAATGAACCCAGATGTTCTTCGGAAACAACTACTGGTCTTCCAGGGAACGACCAAAGCGTAAAATGTTTGAGACATTACTCCCATGGAGTAAAGTGCGCATAGTGACTGTTGTATTCAATCCTGATGCAATTTCTGTGTTTCATCAACACTCAAATAGTCCAAACATTACAGAATGCCCCCAGATGTGCATTGGAAACTACCACTGGTCTTCCAGGGAAAAATCAAAGCGTAAACTGTTTAAGACATTACTCCCATGGAGGAAAGTGCGCATGGTGACTGTTGTATTCAATCCTGATGCATTTTCTGTGTTTCATCAACACTTTGAAGGTCCACAGGTTACAGAGTGCCTCCAGATGTGCATCGGAAACTACTACTGGTCTTGCAGGGAACGATCAAAGCGTAGACTGTTTGAGACATTACGCCCACGGAGGAAAGTGCGTATGGTGACTCTTGTATTCAATCCCGATGCAATTTCTGTGTTTCATCAACACTCTGATAGTCCACACATTACAGAATGACCACAGATGTGCATCGGAAACTACTACTGGTCTTCAAGGGAACGATCAAAGCGTAAACTGTTTGAGACATTACTCCCATGGAGGAAAGTGCGCATGGTGACTGTTGTATTCAATCCTGATGCAATTTCTGTGTTTCATCAACACTCTGATAGTCCACACATTACAGAATGTCAGAAGATGTGCATCGAAAACCACTACTGGTCTTCCAGGGAACGATCAAACCGTAGACTGTTTGAGACTTTACTCCCATGGAGGAAAGTGCGCATGATGACTGTTGTATTCAATCCCGCGGCAGTTTCTGTGTTTCATCAACACATTGAAGGTCCACAGATTACAGAATACCTCCAGGTGTGCATCGCAAACTACTACTGGTCTTGCAGGGAACGATCAAAACGTAGACTGTTTGAGACATTACTCCCATGGAGGAAAGTGCGAATGGTGACGGTTCTATTCAATCCTGATGCAATTTCTGTGTTTCATCAACACTCTGATAGTCCACACATTACAGAATGGCCCCAGATGTGCATCGGAAAATACCACTGGTCTTCCAGGGAACGATCAAAGGGTAAACTGTTTGAGACATTACTCCCATGGAGGAAAGTGCGCATGGTGACTGTTGTATTCAATCCTGAAGCAATTACTGTGTTTCATCAACACTCTGATGGTCCACACATTACAGAATGGCCCCAGATGTGCATCGGAAAATACTACTGGTCTTTTAGGGAACGATCAAAGTGTAGACTGTTTGAAACATTACTCACATGGAGGAAAGCGCGCATGGTGAATGTTGTATTCATCCCGATGCAATTTCTGTGTTTCATCAACACTCTGATGGTCCACACATTACAGAATGGCCCCAGATGTGCATCGGAAACTACTACTTGTCTTCCAGGGAACGATCACAGCGTAAACTGTTTGTGACATTACTCCCATGGAGGAAAGTGCGAATGGTGACTGTTGTATTCAATCCCGATGCAATTTCTGTGTTTCATCAACACTCTAATAGTCCACAGATTACAGAATGTCTCCAGATGTGCATTGAAATCTACTACTGGTCTTCCAGGGAGCGATCAAAGCGTAGACTGTTTGAGACATTACTCCAATGGAGGAAAGTGCGCATGGTGACGGTTGTATGCAATCCCGATGCAATTTCAGTGTTTCATCATCACTTTGAAGGTCCACAGATTACAGAATGCCTCCAGATGTGCATCGGAAAATACTACTGGTCTTGCAGGGAACGATCAAAGAGTAGACTGTTTGAGACATTACTCCCATGGAGGAAAGCGCGCATGGTGAATGTTGTATTCAATCCCGATGCAATTTCTGTGTTTCATCAACACACTGATAGTCCACAGATTACATAATGTCCAAATATGTGCATCGGAAACTACTACTGGTCTTGCAGGGAACGTTCAAAGCGTAAACTGTTTGAGACATTACTCCCATGGAGGAAGGTGCGCATAGTGACTGTTGTATTCAATCCCGATACAATTTCTGTGTTTCATCAAAACTTGGAATGTCAATAGATTGCAGAATGCTTCCAAATGTGCATCGGAAACTACTACTGGTTTTGCAGGTAACGATCAAAGCGTAGACTGTTTGAGACATTACTCCCATGGAGGAAATTGCGCATGGTGTCTGTTGTATTCAATCCCGATGCAATTTCTGTGTTTCATCAACACTCCGATAGTCCACACATTACAGAATGCCCCCATATGTGCATCGGAAACTACTACTATTCTTCCAGGGAACGATCAAAGCGTAGACTGTTTGAGACATTATTCCCATGGAGGAAAGTGCGCATGGTGACTGTTGTATTCAATCCCGCGGCAATTTCTGTGTTTCATCAACACTTTGAAGGTCCACAGATTACAGAATGCATCCAGATGTGCATCGGAAACTGCTACTGGACTTGCAGGTAACGATCAAAGCGTAGACTGTTTGAGACATTACTCCCATGGAGGAAATTGCGCATGGTGTCTGTTGTATTCAATCCCGTTGCAATTTCTGTGTTTCATCAACACTCTGATAGTCCACACATTACAGAATGCCCCCAGATGTGCATCGAAAACTACTACTATTATTCCAGGGAACGATCAAAGCGTAGACTGTTTGAGACATTACTCCCATGGAGGAAAGTGCGCATGGAGACTGTTGTATTCAATCCTGATGCCATTTCTGTGTTTCATCAACACTTTGAAGGTCCGCAGATTACAGAATACCTCCAGATGTGCATCGCGAACTACTACTGGTCTTACAGTGAACGATCAAAGCGTAGACTGTTTGAGACATTACTCCCATGGAGGAAAGTGCGCATGGTGTCTGTTGTATTCAATCCCGATGCAATTTCTGTGTTTCATCAACACACTGATAGTCCACGCATTACAGAATGGCCCCAGATGTGCATCGGAAACTACTACTGGTCTTCAAGGGAACGATCAAAGCGTAAACTGTTTGAGACATTACTCCCATGGAGGAAAGTGCGCATGGTGACCGTTGTATTCAATCCTGATGCAAATTCTGTGTTTCATCAACACACAAATAGTCCAAACATTACAGAATGCCCCCAGATGTGCATCGGAAACTACCACTGGTCTTCCAGGGAACGATCAAAGCGTAAACTGTTTAAGACATTACTCCCACGGAGGAAAGTGCGCATGGTGACTGTTGTATTCAATCCTGATGCAATTTCTGTGTTTCATCAACACTCTGATAGTCCTCACATTACAGAATGCCCCCAGATGTGCATCGGAAACTACTACTGGTCTTCCAGGGAACGATCAAAGCAAAAACTGTTTGAGACATTACTCCCATGAAGGAAAGTGCATATGGTGAATGTTGTATTCAATCCCGATGCAGTTCCTTTATTTCATCAACACTCTGATAGTCCACAGATTACAGAATGCCTCCAGATTTGCATCGGAAACTACTACAGGTCTTCCAGGGAACGATCAAAGCGTAGACTGTTTGAGACGTAACTCCCATGGAGGAAATTGCGCATGGTGACTGTTGTATTCAATCCCGATGCATTTTCTGTGTTTCATCAACACTTTGAAGGTCCACAGGTTACAGAATGCCTCCAGATGTGCATCGGAATCTACTACTGGTCTTGCAGGGAACGATCAAAGCGTAGACTGTTTGAGACATTACGCCCACGGAGGAAAGTGCGTATGGTGACTCTTGTATTCAATCCCGATGCAATTTCTGTGTTTCATCAACACTCTGATAGTCCACACATTACAGAATGCCCACAGATGTTCATCGGAAACTACTACTGGTCTTCAAGGGAACGATCAAAGCGTAAACTGTTTGAGACATTACTCCCATGGAGGAAAGTGCGCATGGTGACGGTTGTATGCAATCCCGATGCAATTTCAGTGTTTCATCATCACTTTGAAGGTCCACAGATTACAGAATGCCTCCAGATGTGCATCGGAAAATACTACTGGTCTTGCAGGGAACGATCAAAGAGTAGACTGTTTGAGACATTACTCCCATGGAGGAAAGCGCGCATGGTGAATGTTGTATTCAATCCCGATGCAATTTCTGTGTTTCATCAACACACTGATAGTCCACAGATTACATAATGTCCAAATATGTGCATCGGAAACTACTACTGGTCTTGCAGGGAACGTTCAAAGCGTAAACTGTTTGAGACATTACTCCCATGGAGGAAGGTGCGCATAGTGACTGTTGTATTCAATCCCGATACAATTTCTGTGTTTCATCAAAACTTGGAATGTCAATAGATTGCAGAATGCTTCCAAATGTGCATCGGAAACTACTACTGGTTTTGCAGGTAACGATCAAAGCGTAGACTGTTTGAGACATTACTCCCATGGAGGAAATTGCGCATGGTGTCTGTTGTATTCAATCCCGATGCAATTTCTGTGTTTCATCAACACTCCGATAGTCCACACATTACAGAATGCCCCCATATGTGCATCGGAAACTACTACTATTCTTCCAGGGAACGATCAAAGCGTAGACTGTTTGAGACATTATTCCCATGGAGGAAAGTGCGCATGGTGACTGTTGTATTCAATCCCGCGGCAATTTCTGTGTTTCATCAACACTTTGAAGGTCCACAGATTACAGAATGCATCCAGATGTGCATCGGAAACTACTACTGGACTTGCAGGTAACGATCAAAGCGTAGACTGTTTGAGACATTACTCCCATGGAGGAAATTGCGCATGGTGTCTGTTGTATTCAATCCCGTTGCAATTTCTGTGTTTCATCAACACTCTGATAGTCCACACATTACAGAATGCCCCTATATTTGCATCGGAAACTACTACTGGTCTTCCAGGGAACGATAAAAGCGTAAACTGTTTGAGACATTACTCCCATGGAGGAAAGTGTTCATGGTGACTGTTGTATTCAATCCCGATGCAATTTCTGTGTTTCATCAACACTCTGATAGTCCACACATTACAGAATGCCCCCAGATGTGCATCGAAAACTACTACTATTATTCCAGGGAACGATCAAAGCGTAGACTGTTTGAGACATTACTCCCATGGAGGAAAGTGCGCATGGAGACTGTTGTATTCAATCCTGATGCCATTTCTGTGTTTCATCAACACTTTGAAGGTCCGCAGATTACAGAATACCTCCAGATGTGCATCGCAAACTACTACTGGTCTTACAGTGAACGATCAAAGCGTAGACTGTTTGAGACATTACTCCCATGGAGGAAAGTGCGCATGGTGTCTGTTGTATTCAATCCCGATGCAATTTCTGTGTTTCATCAACACACTGATAGTCCACACATTACAGAATTGCCCCAGATGTGCATCGGAAACTACTACTGGTCTTCAAGGGAACGATCAAAGCGTAAACTGTTTGAGACATTACTCCCATGGAGGAAAGTGCGCATGGTGACCGTTGTATTCAATCCTGATGCAAATTCTGTGTTTCATCAACACACAAATAGTCCAAACATTACAGAATGCCCCCAGATGTGCATCGGAAACTACCACTGGTCTTCCAGGGAACGATCAAAGCGTAAACTGTTTAAGACATTACTCCCACGGAGGAAAGTGCGCATGGTGACTGTTGTATTCAATCCTGATGCAATTTCTGTGTTTCATCAACACTCTGATAGTCCTCACATTACAGAATGCCCCCAGATGTGCATCGGAAACTACTACTGGTCTTCCAGGGAACGATCAAAGCAAAAACTGTTTGAGACATTACTCCCATGAAGGAAAGTGCATATGGTGAATGTTGTATTCAATCCCGATGCAATTCCTTTATTTCATCAACACTCTGATAGTCCACAGATTACAGAATGCCTCCAGATTTGCATCGGAAACTACTACAGGTCTTCCAGGGAACGATCAAAGCGTAGACTGTTTGAGACGTAACTCCCATGGAGGAAATTGCGCATGGTGACTGTTGTATTCAATCCCGATGCATTTTCTGTGTTTCATCAACACTTTGAAGGTCCACAGGTTACAGAATGCCTCCAGATGTGCATCGGAAACTACTACTGGTCTTGCAGGGAACGATCAAAGCGTAGACTGTTTGAGACATTACGCCCACGGAGGAAAGTGCGTATGGTGACTCTTGTATTCAATCCCGATGCAATTTCTGTGTTTCATCAACACTCTGATAGTCCACACATTACAGAATGCCCACAGATGTTCATCGGAAACTACTACTGGTCTTCAAGGGAACGATCTAAGCGTAAACTATTTGAGACATTACTCCCATGGAGGAAAGTGCGCATGGTGACTGTTGTATTCAATCCTGATGCAATTTCTGTGTTTCATCAACACTCTGATAGTCCATACATTACAGAATGTCAGAAGATGTGCATCGAAAACTACTACTGGTCTTCCAGGGAACGATCAAACCGTAGACTGTTTGAGACTTTACTCCCATGGAGGAAAGTGCGCATGATGACTGTTGTATTCAATCCCGAAGCAATTTCTGTGTTTCATCAACACTCTAATAGTCCACAGATTACAGAACGCCTCCAGATGTGCATTGAAATCTACTACTGGTCTTCCAGGGAACGATCAAAGCGTAGACTGTTTGAGACATTACTCCCATGGAGGAAAGTGCGAATGGTGACGGTTCTATTCAATCCTGATGCAATTTCTGTGTTTCATCAACACTCTGATAGTCCACACATTACAGAATGGCCCCAGATGTGCATCGGAAACTACCACTGGTCTTCCAGGGAACGATCAAAGGGTAAACTGTTTGAGACATTACTCCCATGGAGGAAAGTGCGCATGGTGACTGTTGTATTCAATCCCGAAGCAATTTCTGTGTTTCATCAACACTCTAATAGTCCACAGATTACAGAATGCCTCCAGATGTGCATTGAAATCTACTACTGGTCTTCCAGGGAACGATCAAAGCGTAGACTGTTTGAGACATTACTCCCATGGAGGAAGGTGCGCATGGTGAAGGATGTATGCAACCCAGATGCAATTTCAGTGTTTCATCAACATTTTGAAGGTCCACAGATTACAGAATGCCTCCAGATGTGCATCGGAAAATACTACTGGTCTTGCAGGGAACGATCAAAAAGTAGACTGTTTGAAACATTACTCCCATGGGGGAAAGCGCGCATTGTGAATGTTGTATTCAATCCCGATGCAATTTCTGTGCTTCATCAACACTCTGATGGTCCACACATTACAGAATGGCCCCAGATGTGCATCGGAAACTACGACTTGTCTTCCAGGGAACGATCACAGCGTAAACTGTTTGTGACATTACTCCCATGGAGGAAAGTCGAATGGTGACTGTTGTATTCAATCCTGATGCAATTTCTGTGTTTCATCAACACTCTGATAGTCCACACATTACAGAATGTCAGAAGATGTGCATCGAAAACTACTACTGGTCTTCCAGGGAACGATCAAACCGTAGACTGCTTGAGACTTTACTCCCATGGAGGAAAGTGTGCATGATGACTGTTGTATTCAATCCCGCGGCAATTTCTGTGTTTCATCAACACACTGAAGGTCCACTGATTACAGAATACCTCCAGATGTGCATCGCAAACTACTACTGGTCTTGCAGGGAACGATCAAAACGTAGACTGTTTGAGACATTACTCCCATGGAGGAAAGTGCGAATGGTGACGGTTCTATTCAATCCTGATGCAATTTCTGTGTTTCATCAACACTCTGATAGTCCACACACTACAGAATGGCCCCAGATGTGCATCGGAAACTACCACTGGTCTTCCAGGGAACGATCAAAGGGTAAACTGTTTGAGACATTACTCCCATGGAGGAAAGTGCGCATGGTGACTGTTGTATTCAATCCCGATGCAATTTCTGTGTTTCATCAACACTCTAATAGTCCACAGATTACAGAATGCCTCCAGATGTGCATTGAAATCTACTACTGGTCTTCCAGGGAACGATCAAAGCGTAGACTGTTTGAGACATTACTCCCATGGAGGCAGGTGCGCAAGGTGAAGGATGTATGCAACCCAGATGCAATTTCAGTGTTTCATCAACACTTTGAAGGTCCACAGATTACAGAATGCCTCCAGATGTGCATCGGAAAATACTACTGGTCTTGCAGGGAACGATCAAAGAGTAGACTGTTTGAGACATTACTCCCATGGAGGAAAGCGCGCATGGTGAATGTTGTATTCAATCCCGATGCAATTTCTGTTTTTCATCAGCACTCTGATAGTCCACAGATTACATAATGTCCCCATATGTGCATCGGAAACTACTACTGGTCTTGCAGGGAACGTTCAAAGAGTAAACTGTTTGAGACATTACTCCCATGGAGGAAAGTGCGCATAGTGACTGTTGTATTCAATCCCGATACAATTACAGTGTTTCATCGACACTTTGAAGGTCAATAGATTGCAGAATGCTTCCAAACGTGCATCGGAAACTACTACTGGTCTTGCAGGTAACGATCAAAGCGTAGACTGTTTGAGACATTACTCCCATGGAGGAAATTGCGCATGGTGTCTGTTGTATTCAATACCGATGCAATTTCTGTGTTTCATCAACACTCTGATAGTCCACACATTACAGAATGCCCCCATATGTGCATCGGAAACTACTACTGATCTTCCAGGGAACGATCAAAGCGTAACCTGTTTGAGACATTACTCCCATGGAGGAAAGTGCGCATGGTGACTGTTGTATTCAATCCCGATGCAATTTCTGTGTTTCATCAACACTCTGATAGTCCATACATTACAGAATGCCCCCATATGTGCAACGGAAACTACTACTATTCTTCCAGGGAACGATCAAAGCGTAGACTGTTTGAGACATTACTCCCATGGAGGAAAGTGCACATGGTGACTGCTGTATTCAATCCCGCGGCAATTTCTGTGTTTCATCAACACTTTGAAAGTCCACAGATTACAGAATGCCTCCAGATGTGCATCGGAAACTACTACTGGTCTTGCAGGTAACGATCAAAGCGTTGACTGTTTGAGACATTACTCCCATGGAGGAAATTGCGCATGGTGTCTGTTGTATTCAATCCCGATGCAATTTCTGTGTTTCATCAACACTCTGATAGTCCACACATTACAGAATGCCCCCATATGTGCATCGGAAACTTTTACTGGTCTTCCAGGGAACGATCAAAGCGTAGACTGTTTGAGACATTACTCCAATGGAGGAAAGTGTTAATGGTGACTGTTGTATTCAATCCCGATGCAATTTCTGTGTTTCATCAACACTTTGAAGGTCCGCAGATTACAGAATGCCTCCAGATGTGCATCGGAAACTACTACTGGTCTTGCAGGGAACGATCAAAGCGTAAACTGTTTGAGACATTACTCCCATGGAGGAAAGGGCGCATGGTGACTGTTGTATTCAATCCCGATGCAATTTCAGTGTTTCATCAACACTTTGAAGGTCCACAGATCACAGAATGCCTCCAGATGTGCATCGAAAACTACTACTGGTCTTGCAGGGAACGATCAAAGCGTAAACTGTTTGAGACATTACTCCCATGGAGGAAAGTGCACATGGTGACTGTTGTATTCAATCCCGATGCAATTTCTGTGTTTCATCAACACTCTGATAGTCCACAGATTACAGAATGTCCCCAGATGTGCATCGGAAACTTCTTCTGGTCTTGCAGGGAGCGATCAAAGCGTAAACTGTTTGATACATTACTGCCATGGAGGAAAGGGCGCATGGTGACTGTTGTATTCAATCCCGATGCAATTTCTGTGTTTCATCAACACGCTGATAGTCCACAGATTACAGAATGACACCAGATGTGCATCGGAAACTACTACATGTCTTCCAGGGAACAATCAAAGCGTAGACTGTTTGAGACATTACTTCCATGGAGGAAAGTGCGCATGGTGACTGTTGTATTCAATCCCGATTCAAGTTCTGTCTTTCATCAACACTCTGATAGTCCACACATTACAGAATGCCCACAGACGTGCATCGGAAACTACTACTGGTCTTCCAGGGAACGATCAAAGCGTAGACTGTTTGAGACATTACTCCCATGGAGAAAAGTGCACATGGTGACTGTTGTACTCAATCCCGATGCAGTTTCTGTGTTTCATCAACACTCTGATAGTCCACACATTACAGAATGCCCACAGACGTGCATCGGAAACTACTACTGGTCTTCCAGGGAACGATCAAAGCGTAAACTGTTTGAGACATTACTCCCATGGAGGAAAGTGCGCATGGTGACTGTTGTATTCAATCCCGATGCAATTTTTGTGTTTCATCAACACTCTGATAGTCCACAGATTACATAATGTCCCCAGTTGTGCAACGGAAACTACTACTGGTCTTCCAGGGAATGATCAAAGCATAGACTGTTTGAGACATTACTCCCATGGAGGAAACTGCGCAGGGTTTCTGTTGTATTCAATCCCGATGCAATTTCTGTGTCTCATCAACACTCTGATAGTCCACGCATTACAGTATGGCCCCAGATTTGCATCGGAAACTACTACTGGTCTTCCAGGGAACGACCAAAGCGTAAACAGTTTGAGACATTACTCCCATGGAGGAAAGTGCGCATGGTGCCTTTTGTATTCAATCCCAATGCAATATCTGTGTTTCATCAACACTCTGATAGTCCACACATTACAGAATGCCCCCATATGTGCATCGGAAACTGCTACTGGTCTTAAAGGGAACGATCAAAGCGTAAACTGTTTGAGACATTACTCCCATGGACGAAAGTGCGCATGGTGACTGTTGTATTCAATCCCGATGCAATTTCTGTGTTTGAACAACACTTTGATAGTTTACAGATTAGAGAATGCCTCCAGATGTGCATCGGAAACTACTACAGGTCTTCCAGGAACCGATCAAAGCGTAGACTGTTTGAGACATTACTCCCATGGAGGAAAATGTGCATGATGACTGTTATATTGAATCCCGAGGCAATATCTGTGTTTCATCAACGCTTTGAAGGTCCACAGATAACAGAATGCCTCCAGATGTGCATCGCAAAATACTACTGGTTCTCCAGGAAACGATCAAAGCGTAGACTCTTTGAGACATTACTCCCATGGAGGAAAGTGCGCATGGTGACTGTTGTATTCAATCCCGATGCAATTTCTGTGTTTCATCAACACTTTGAAAGTCCACAGATTACAGAATGCCTCCAGATGTGCATCGGAAACTACTACTGGTCTTCCAGGGAATGATCAAAGCGTAGACGGTTTGAGACATTACTCCCATGGAGGAAAGTGCGCATGGTGACCGTTGTATTTCAATCCCGATGCAGTTTCTGTGTTTTATCAACACTCTGATATTCCACACATTACAGAATGAACACTGATGTGCATCGACAACTACTACTGGTCTTCCAGGTAACGATCAAAGCGTAAACTTTTTGAGACATTACTCCCATGGAGGAAAGTGCGCATGGTGACTGTTGGATTCAATCCTGATGCAATATCTGTGTTTCATCAACACTCTGATTGTCCACACAATACAGAATGGCCCCAGATGTGCATCGGAAACTACTACTGGTCTTCGAGGGAACGATCAAAGCGTAGACAGTATGAGACATTACTACAATGGAGGAAAGTGCAGATGGCGACTGTTGTATTCAATCCCAATGCTATATCTGTGTTTCATCAACACTCTGATATTCCACAGATTACAGAATGCCTCCAGATGTGCATCGGAAACTACTACTGGTCTTGCAGGGAACGATCAAAGCGTAGACTGTTTGAGTAAATACTCCCATGGAGGAAAGTGCGCATGGTGCCTGTTGTATTCAATCCCGATGCAATTTCTGTGTTTCATCAACACTTTGAAGGTCCACAGATTACAGAATGACTCCAGATGTGCATCGGAAACTACTACTGGTTTTCCAGGGAACGATCAAAGCGTAGACTGTTTGAGACATTACTCCCATGGAGGAATGTCCGCATGGTGACTATTGTATTCAATCCCGATGCAATTTCTGTGTTTCAACCATACTCTGATGTTAAACAGATTACAGAATGCCTCCAAATGTGCATCGGAAACTACTACTGGTTTTCCAGGGAACGATCAAAGCGTAGACTGTTTGAGACATTACTCCCATGGAGGGAAATGCAGATGGTGACTGTTGTATTCAATCACGATGCAATTTCTGTGTTCCATCAACACTTTGAAGGACCACAGTTTACAGAATGACTCCAGATGTACATCGGAAACTACTACTGGTCTTTGTGGGAAAGATGAAAGCGTAGACTGTTTGAGATATTACTCCCTTGGAGGAAAGTGCGCATGGTGACTGCTGTATTCAATCCCCATACAATTTCTGAGTTCCATCAACACTCTGATAGTCCACAGATTACAGAATGCCACCACATGTGCATCGAAAACTACTACTGGTCCTCCAGGGAACGATCAAAGCGTGGACTGTTTCAGACATTACTCCCATTTAGGAAAGTGCGGATGGTGACTGTTGTATTCAATCCCGATGCAATTTCTGTGTTTAAACAACACTCTGATAGTTTACAGATTACAGAATGCCTCCAGATGTGCGTCGGAAACTACTGCTGGTCTTCCTGGGAACGATCAAAGCGTAGACTGTTTAAGACATTACTCCCATGGAGGAAAATGCGCATGATGACTGTTATATTCAATCCCGAGGCAGTTTCTGTGTTTCATCAACACTCTGATAGTCCACACATTACAGAATGCCTCCAGATGTTCATCGGAAACTACTACTGGTATTGCATTGAACGATTAAAGCGTTGACTGTTTGAGACATTACTCCCATGGAGGAAAGTACATATTGTGACTGTTGTATTCAATCCCGATGCAATTTCTGTGTTTCATCAACACTTTGAAGGTCCACAGATTACAGAATGCCTCCAGATGTGCACCGCAAACTACTGCTGGTCTTGCAGGGAACGTTCAAAGAGTAGACTGTTTGAGACATTACTCCCATGGAGGAAAGCGCGCATGGTGAATGTTGTATTCAATCCCGATGCAATTTCTGTGTTTCATCGACACTTTGAAGGTCCACAGATTACAGAATGCCTCCAGATGTGCATTGCAAACTACTACTGGTATTGCAGGGAACGATCAAAGCGTTGACTGTTTGAGACACTACTCCCATATAGTAAAGTGCGCATGGTGACTGTTGTATTCAATCCCGATGCAATTTCTGTGTTTCATCAACACTCTGCTAGTCCACAGATTACAGAATGCCTCCAGATGTGCATCGGAAACTTCTACTGGTCTTCCAGGGAACGATCAAAGCGTAACCTGTTTGAGACATTACACCCATGGAGGGAAGTGCGCATGGTGACTGTTCTATTCAATCCCGATGCAATTTCGGTGTTTCATCAACACTCTGATAGTCCACAGATTACAGAATGCCCCCAGATGTTCATCGGAAACTACTACTGGTCTTCCAGGGAACGATCAAAGCGTAAACTGTTTGAGACATTACTCCCATGGAGGAAAGTGCCCATGGTGACTGTTGTATTCAATTCCGACGCAACTTCTGTGTTTGAACAACACTCTGATAGTTTACAGATTACAGAATGCCTCCAGATGTGCTTCGGAAACTACTACTGGTCTTCCAGGGAACGATCAAACCGTAGACTGTTTGAGACATTACTGCCATGGAGGAAAATGCGCATGATGACTGTTATATTTAATCCCGAGGCAATTTCTGTGTTTCATCAACACTCTGATACTCCACACATTACAGAATGCCCACAAATGTGCATCGGAAACTACTACTTTTCTTCCAGGGAACGATCAAAGCGTAAACTGTTTGAGACGTTACTCCCATGGAGGGAAATGCACATGGTGACTGTTGTACTCAATCCCGATGCAATTTCTGTGTTTCATCAACACTCTGATAGTCCACAGATTACAGATTGCCTCCAGATGTGCATCGGAAATTACTACAGGTTTTCCAGGGAACGATCAAAGCGTAGACTGTTTATGACCTTACTCCCATGCAGGAAAGTGCGTATGGTGACTGTTGTATTTAATCCCGATGCAATTTCTGTGTTTCATCAACACTTTGAAGGTCCACAGATTAAGGAATGCCTCCAGATGTGCATCGGAAACTACTACTGGTCTTGCAGGGAACGATCAAAGCGTAGACTGTTTGAGACATTATTCCCATGGAGGAAATTGCGCATGGTGACTGTTTTATTCAATCCCGATTCAATTTCTGTGTTTCATCAACACTTTGTAGGTCCACAGATTACAGAATGCCTCCAGATGTGCATCGGAATCTACTACTGGTCCTCCAGGATAAGATCAAATATTGTTTGTGATATTACTCCAATGGAGGAAAGTGCGCATGGTGACTCTTGTATTCAATCCTGCGGCAATTTCTGTGTTTCATCAACACTTTGAAGGTCCACAGATTATAGAATGCCTAAGATGTGCATCGGAAACTACTACTGGTCTTGCTGGGAACGATCAAAGCGTAGACTGTTTAAGACATTACTCCCATGGAGGAAAGTGCGAATGGTGACTGTTGTATTAAATCCTGATGCAATTTCTGTGTTTCATCAACACTCTGATAGTACTCACATTACAAAAATCCCCCCGATGTGCATCGGAAACTACTACTGTTCTTCCAGGGAACTATTAAAGCGTAGACTGTTTGAGACATTACTCCCATGGAGGAAATTGCGCATGGTGACTGTTGTATTCAATCGCGATGCAATTTCTGTGTTTGAACAACACTCTGATAGTTTACAGATTACAGAATGCCTCCAGATGTGCATCGGAAACTACTACTGGTCTTCCAGGGACCGATCGAAGCGTAGACTCTTTGAGACATTACTCAAATGGAGGAAAATGCGCATGATGACTGTCATATTCAATCCCGAGCAATTTCTGTGTTTCATCAACGCTTTGAAGGTCCACAGATAACAGAATGCCTCCAGATGTGCATCGGAAACTACTTCTGGTCTTGCAGGGAACGATCAAAGCGTAGACTGTTTGACACATTACTCCCATGGAGGAAAGTGCGCATGGTGACTGTTGTATTCAATCCCGATGCAATTACTGTGTTTCATCAACACTTTGAAGGTCAGAGATTACAGAATGCCTCCAGATGTGCATCGCAAAATACTACTGGTTCTCCAGGAAACGATCAAAGCGTAGACTCTTTGAGACATTACTCCCATGGAGGAAAGTGCGCATGGTGACTGTTGTATTCAATCCCGATGCAATTTCTGTGTTTCATCAACACTTTGAAAGTCCACAGATTACAGAATGCCTCCAGATGTGCATCGGAAACTACTACTGGTCTTCCAGGGAATGATCAAAGCGTAGACGGTTTGAGACATTACTCCCATGGAGGAAAGTGCGCATGGTGACCGTTGTATTTCAATCCCGATGCAGTTTCTGTGTTTTATCAACACTCTGATATTCCACACATTACAGAATGAACACTGATGTGCATCGACAACTACTACTGGTCTTCCAGGTAACGATCAAAGCGTAAACTTTTTGAGACATTACTCCCATGGAGGAAAGTGCGCATGGTGACTGTTGGATTCAATCCTGAAGCAATATCTGTGTTTCATCAACACTCTGATTGTCCACACAATACAGAATGGCCCCAGATGTGCATCGGAAACTACTACTGGTCTTCGAGGGAACGATCAAAGCGTAGACAGTATGAGACATTACTACAATGGAGGAAAGTGCAGATGGCGACTGTTGTATTCAATCCCAATGCTATATCTGTGTTTCATCAACACTCTGATATTCCACAGATTACAGAATGCCTCCAGATGTGCATCGGAAACTACTACTGGTCTTGCAGGGAACGATCAAAGCGTAGACTGTTTGAGTAAATACTCCCATGGAGGAAAGTGCGCATGGTGCCTGTTGTATTCAATCCCGATGCAATTTCTGTGTTTCATCAACACTTTGAAGGTCCACAGATTACAGAATGACTCCAGATGTGCATCGGAAACTACTACTGGTTTTCCAGGGACGATCAAAGCGTAGACTGTTTGAGACATTACTCCCATGGAGGAATGTCCGCATGGTGACTATTGTATTCAATCCCGATGCAATTTCTGTGTTTCAACCATACTCTGATGTTAAACAGATTACAGAATGCCTCCAAATGTGCATCGGAAACTACTACTGGTCTTCCAGGGAACGATCAAAGCGTAGACTGTTTAAGACACTACTCCCATGGAGGGAAATGCAGATGGTGACTGTTGTATTCAATCACGATGCAATTTCTGTGTTCCATCAACTCTTTGAAGGACCACAGTTTACAGAATGACTCCAGATGTACATCGGAAACTACTACTGGTCTTTGTGGGAAAGATGAAAGCGTAGACTGTTTGAGATATTACTCCCTTGGAGGAAAGTGCGCATGGTGACTGCTGTATTCAATCCCCATACAATTTCTGAGTTCCATCAACACTCTGATAGTCCACAGATTACAGAATGCCACCACATGTGCATCGAAAACTACTACTGGTCCTCCAGGGAACGATCAAAGCGTGGACTGTTTCAGACATTACTCCCATTTAGGAAAGTGCGGATGGTGACTGTTGTATTCAATCCCGATGCAATTTCTGTGTTTAAACAACACTCTGATAGTTTACAGATTACAGAATGCCTCCAGATGTGCGTCGGAAACTACTGCTGGTCTTCCAGGGAACGATCAAAGCGTAGACTGTTTAAGACATTACTCCCATGGAGGAAAATGCGCATGATGACTGTTATATTCAATCCCGAGGCAGTTTCTGTGTTTCATCAACACTCTGATAGTCCACACATTACAGAATGCCTCCAGATGTTCATCGGAAACTACAACTGGTATTGCATTGAACGATTAAAGCGTTGACTGTTTGAGACATTACTCCCATGGAGGAAAGTACATATTGTGACTGTTGTATTCAATCCCGATGCAATTTCTGTGTTTCATCAACACTTTGAAGGTCCACAGATTACAGAATGCCTCCAGATGTGCACCGCAAACTACTGCTGGTCTTGCAGGGAACGTTCAAAGAGTAGACTGTTTGAGACATTACTCCCATGGAGGAAAGCGCGCATGGTGAATGTTGTATTCAATCCCGATGCAATTTCTGTGTTTCATCGACACTTTGAAGGTCCACAGATTACAGAATGCCTCCAGATGTGCATTGCAAACTACTACTGGTATTGCAGGGAACGATCAAAGCGTTGACTGTTTGAGACACTACACCCATATAGTAAAGTGCGCATGGTGACTGTTGTATTCAATCCCGATGCAATTTCTGTGTTTCATCAACACTCTGCTAGTCCACAGATTACAGAATGCCTCCAGATGTGCATCGGAAACTTCTACTGGTCTTCCAGGGAACGATCAAAGCGTAACCTGTTTGAGACATTACACCCATGGAGGGAAGTGCGCATGGTGACTGTTCTATTCAATGCCGATGCAATTTCGGTGTTTCATCAACACTCTGATAGTCCACAGATTACAGAATGCCCCCAGATGTTCATCGGAAACTACTACTGGTCTTCCAGGGAACGATCAAAGCGTAAACTGTTTGAGACATTACTCCCATGGAGGAAAGTGCCCATGGTGACTGTTGTATTCTATTCCGACGCAACTTCTGTGTTTGAACAACACTCTGATAGTTTACAGATTACAGAATGCCTCCAGATGTGCTTCGGAAACTACTACTGGTCTTCCAGGGAACGATCAAACCGTAGACTGTTTGAGACATTACTGCCATGGAGGAAAATGCGCATGATGACTGTTATATTTAATCCCGAGGCAATTTCTGTGTTTCATCAACACTCTGATACTCCACACATTACTGAATGCCTCCAGATGTGCATCGGAATCTACTACTGGTCTTGCAGGGAACGATCAAAGCGTAGACTGTTTGAGTCATTACTCCCATGGAGGAAAGTGCGCATGTTGACTGTTGTATTCAATCCCGATGCAATTTCTGTGTTTTATCAACACTTTGAAGGTCCACAGATTATAGGATGCCTCCAGATGTGCATCGGAAAATACTACTTGTCCTCCAGGAAACGATCAAAGCGTAGACTCTTTGAGACATTACTCCTATGGAGGAAAGTGCGCATGGTGACTGTTGTATTCAATCCTGATGCAATTTCTGTGTTTCATCAACACTCTGATAGTCCACACATTACAGAATGCCCCCAGATGTGCATCAGAAACTACTACTGGTCTTCCAGGGAACGATCAAAGCGTAAACTGTTTGAGACATTGCTCCAATGGAGGAAAGTGCGCATGGTGAATGTTGTGTTCAATCCTGATGCAATTTCTGTGTTTCATCAACACTGTGAAGGTCCACAGATTACAGAATGCCTTCAGATGTGCATCGCAAACTACTACTGGTCTTGCAGGGAACGATCAAAGCGTAGACTGTTTGAGACATTACTCCCATGGAGGAAAGTGCGCATGGTGACTTTTGTATTCAATGCCGATGCAATTTCTGTGTTTCATCAACACTTTGAAGGTCCACAGATTACAGAATGCCTCCAGAAGTGCATCGCAACCTACTACTGGTCTTGCAGGGAGCGATTAATACGTAGACTGTTTAAGACATTACTCCCATGGAGGAATGTGCGCATGGTGACTGTTGTATTCAATCCTGATGCAATTTCTGTGTTTTATCAACACTCTGATAGTCCACACATTACAGAATGGTCCCAGATGTGCATCGGAAATTTCTACTGGTCTTCCAGGGAACGATCAAAGCGTAAACTGTTTGAGACATTACTCCCATGGAGGAAAGTGCGCATGGTGCCTGTTGTATTCAATCCTGATGCAATATCTGTGTTTCATCAACACTCTAATAGTCCACACATTACAGAATGCCCCCAGATGTGCATCAGAAACTACTACTGGTCTTCCAGGGAACGATCAAAGCGTAAACTGTTTGAGGCATTGCTCCAATGGAGGAAAGTGCGCATGGTGAATGTTGTGTTCAATCCTGATGCAATTTCTGTGTTTCATCAACACTCTGATAGTCCACACATTACAGAATGCCTCCAGATGTGCATCGGAAACTACTACAGGTCTTCCAGGGAACGATCAAAGCGTAGAAAGTTTGAGACATTACTCCCATGGAGTAAAGTGAGCACGGTGACTGTTGTATTCAATCCCGATGCAACTTCTGTGTTTGAACAACACTCTGATAGTTTACAGATTACAGAATGCCTCCAGATGTGCATCGGAAACTACTACTGGTCTTCCAGGCAACGATCAAAGCGTAGACTGTTTGAGACATTACTCCCATGGAGGAAAGAGCGCATGGTGACTGTTGTATTTAATCCCGATGCAATTTCTGTGTTTTCATCAACACTTTGAAGGTCCACAGATTACAGAATGCCTCCAGATGTGCATCGGAAACTACTACTGGTCTTCCAGGGAACGATCAAAGCGTAGACTGTTTGAGACATTACTCCCATGGAGGAAAGTGCGCATGGTGACTGTTGTATTCAATCATGATGCAATTTCTGTGTTTCATCAACACTCTGATAGTCCACACATTACAGAATGCCCCCAGATGTGCGTCGGAAACTACTACTGGTCTTCCAGGTAACGATCAAAGCGTAGACTGTTTGAGACATTACTCCCGTGGAGGAAAGTGCGCATGGTGACTATTGTATTCAATCCCAATGCAAGTTCTGTGTTTGAACAACACTCTGATAGTTTACAGATTACAGAATGCCTCCAGATGTGCATCAGAAACTACTACAGGTCTTCCAAGGAACGATAAAAAGCGTAGACTGTTTGAGACATTACTCCCATGGAGGAATGTGCGCATGGTGACTGTTGTATTCAGTCCTGATGCAATTTCTGTGTTTCATCAACACTCTGATAGTCCACACATTACAGAATGCCCCCAGATGTGCATCGGAAACTACTACTGGTCTTCCAGGGAACGATCAAAGCGTAGACTGTTCGAGACATTACTCCCATGTAGGAAAGTGCGCATGGTGTCTGTTGTATTCAATCCGGATTTAATTTCTGTGTTTCATCAACACTTTGAAGGTCCACAGATTACAGAATGCCCACAGATGTGCATCGACAACTACTACTGGTCTTCCAGGTAATGATCAAAGCGTAAACTGTTCGAGACATTACTCCCATGGAGGAAAGTGCGCTTGGTGACTGTTACATTCAATCCCGCTGCAATTTCTGTGTTTCATCAACACTCTGATAGTCCACACATTACTAAAGCCCTCCAGATGTGCATCGGAAACTGCTACTGGTCTTCCAGGGAACCATCAAAGCGTAGACTGTTTGAGACATTACTCCCATGGAAGAAAGTGCGCATGGTGACTGTTGTATTCAATCCCGATTCAATTTCTGTGTTTCATCTACACTTTGAAGGTCCACAGATTACAGAATGCCTCCAGATGTGCATCATAAACTACTACAGGTCTTCCAGGGAACGATCAAAGCGTAGAAAGTTTGAGACATTACTCCCATGGAGTAAAGTGAGCACGGTGACTGTTGTATTCAATCCCGATGCAACTTCTGTGTTTGAACAACACTCTGATAGTTTACAGATTACAGAATGCCTCCAGATGTGCATCGGAAACTACTACTGGTCTTCCAGGGAACGATCAAAGCGTAGACTGTTTGAGACATTACTCCCATGGAGGAAAGAGCGCATGGTGACTGTTGTATTCAATCCCGATGCAATTTCTGTGTTTCATCAACACTCTGATAGTCCACAGATTACTAAAGGCCTCCAGATGTGCATCGGAAACTACTACTGGTCTTCCAGAGAACGATCAAAGCGTAGACTGTTTGAGACATTACTCCCATGGAGGAAAGTGCGCATGGTGACTGTTGTATTCAATCCCGATGCAATTTCTGTGTTTCATCAACACTCTGATAGTCCACACATTACAGAATGGCCAAAGATGTGCATCGGAAATTTCTACTGGTCTTCCGGGAACGATCAAAGCCTAAACTGTTTAAGACATTACACCCATGGAGGAAAGTGCGCATGGTGACTGTTGTATTCAATCCTGATGCAATTTTTTTGTTTCATCAACACTCTGATAGTCCACACATTACAGAATGCCCCCAGGTGTGCATCAGAAACTACTCCTGGTCTTCCAGGGAACGATCAAAGCGTAAACTGTTTGAGACATTACTCCAATGGAGGAAAGTGCGCATGGTGGCTGTTGTATTCAATCATGATGCAATTTCTGTGTTTCATCAACACTCTGAAGTCCACACATTACAGAATGCCCCCAGATGTGCATCGGAAACTACTACTGGTCTTCCAGGTAACGATCAAAGCGTAAACTGTTCGAGACATTACTATCATGGAGGAAAGTGCGCATGGTGACTGTTCTATTCAATCCTGATGCAATTTCTGTGTTTCATCAACACTCTGATAGTCCACACATTACAGAATGCCCCCAGATGTGCGTCGGAAACTACTACTGGTCTTCCAGGTAACGATCAAAGCGTAAACTGTTTGAGACATTACTCCCGTGGAGGAAAGTGCGCATGGTGACTATTGTATTCAATCCCAATGCAACTTCTGTGTTTGAACGACACTCTGATAGTTTACAGATTACAGAATGCCTCCAGATGTGCATCAGAAACTACTACTTTTCTTCCAGGGAACGATCAAAGCGTAGACTGGTTGTGACATTACTCCCATGGAGGAAAGTGCGCATGGTGACTGTTGTATTCAATCCTGATGCAATATCTGTGTTTCATCAACACTCTGATAGTCCCCACATTACAGAATGCGCCCAGATGACCGTCGGAAACTACTACTGGTCTTCCAGAAGCGATCAAAGCGTAGACTGTTTGAGACATTACTCCCATGGAGGAAAGTGCGCATGGTGACTGTAGTATTGAATCCCGATGCAGTTTCTGTGTTTCATCAACACTCTGATAGTCCACACATTACAGAATGCCTCCAGATGTGCATCGGAAACTACTACCGGTCTTCCAGGGAACGATCAAAGCGCAAACTGTTTGAGACATTACTCCCACGGAGGAAAGTGTGCAAGGTGACTGTTGTATTCAATCCTGATGCAATTTCTGTGTTTCATCAACACTCTGATAGTCCACACATTACAGAATGTCAGAAGATGTGCATCGGAAACTACTACTGGTCTTTCAGGTAACGATCAAAGCGTAGACTGTTTGAGACATTACTCCCATGTAGGAAAGTGCGCATGGTGTCTGTTGTATTCAATCCGGATTTAATTTCTGTGTTTCATCAACACTTTGAAGGTCCACAGATTACAGAATGCCTCCAGATGTGCATCGGAAACTACTACTGGTCCTCCAGGAAAAGATCAAAGCGTAGACTGTTTGTGACATTACTCCCATGGAGGAAGGTGCGCATGGTGACTGTTGTAATCAATCCCGATGCAGTTTCTGTGTTTCATCAACACTCTGATAGTCCACACATTACAGAATGCCCACAGATGTGCATCGACAACTACTACTGGTCTTCCAGGTAACGATCAAAGCGTAAACTGTTCGAGACATTACTCCTATGGAGGAAAGTGCACATGGTGACTGTTGTATTCAATCCTGATGCAATTTCTGTGTTTCATCAACACTCTGATAGTCCACACATTACAGATTGCCCCCAGATGTGCGTCGGAAACTACTACTGGTCTTCCAGGTAACGATCAAAGCGTAAGCTGTCTGAGACATAACTCCCATGGAGGGAATTGCGCATGGTGACTGTTACATTCAATCCCGATGCAATTTCTGTGTTTCATCAACACTCTCATAGTCCACAGATTACTAAAGGCCTCCAGATGTGCATCGGAAACTACTACTGGTCTTCCAGGGAACGATCAAAGCGTAGACTGTTTGAGACATTACTCCCATGGAGGAAAGTGCGCATGGTGACTGTTGTATTCAATCCCAATGCAATTTCTGTGTTTCATCAACACTCTGATAGTCCACACATTACAGAATGGCCCCAGATGTGCATTGGAAATTTCTACTGGTCATCTGGGGAACGATCAAAGCCTAAACTCTTTGAGACATTACACCCATGGAGGAAAGTGCGCATGGTGACTGTTGTATTCAATCCTGATGCAATTTTTTTGTTTCATCAACACTCTGATAGTCCACACATTACAGAATGCCCCCAGGTGTGCATCAGAAACTACTCCTGGTCTTCCAGGGAACGATCAAAGCGTAAACTGTTTGAGACATTACTCCAATGGAGGAAAGTGCGCATGGTGGCTGTTGTATTCAATCATGATGCAATTTCTGTGTTTCATCAACACTCTTAAGTCCACACATTACAGAATGCCCCCAGATGTGCATCGGAAACTACTACTGGTCTTCCAGGTAACGATCAAAGCGTAAACTGTTCGAGACATTACTTTCATGGAGGAAAGTGCGCATGGTGACTGTTCCATTCAATCCTGATGCAATTTCTGTGTTTCATCAACACTCTGATAGTCCACACATTACAGAATGCCCCCAGATGTGCGTCGGAAACTACTACTGGTCTTCCAGGTAACGATCAAAGCGTAAACTGTTTGAGACATTACTCCCGTGGAGGAAAGTGCGCATGGTGACTATTGTATTCAATCCCAATGCAACTTCTGTGTTTGAACGACACTCTGATAGTTTACAGATTACAGAATGCCTCCAGATGTGCATCAGAAACTACTACTTTTCTTCCAGGGAACGATCAAAGCGTGGACTGGTTGTGACATTACTCCCATGGAGGAAAGTGCGCATGGTGACTGTTATATTCAATCCTGATGCAATTTCTGTGTTTCATCAACACTCTGATAGTCCACACATTACAGATTGCCCCCAGATGTGCATCAGAAACTACTACTGGTCTTCCAGGTAACGATCAAAGCGTAAGCTGTTTGAGACATTACTCCCATGGAGGATAGTGCGCTTGGTGACTGTTACATTCAATCCCGATGCAATTTCTGTGTTTCAACAACACTCTGATAGTCCACACATTACTAAAGCCCTCCAGATGTGCATCGGAAACTGCTACTGGAATTCCAGGGTACGATCAAAGCGTAGACTGTTTGAGACATTACTCCCATGGAGGAAAGTGCGCATGGTGACTGTTGTATTCAATCCCGATTCAATTTCTGTGTTTCATCTACACTTTGAAGGTACACAGATTACAGAATGCCTCCAGATGTGCATCAGAAACTACTACAGGTCTTCCAGGAAACGATCAAAGCGTAGAAAGTTTGAGACATTACTCCCATGGAGTAAAGTGAGCACGGTGACTGTTGTATTCAATCCCGATGCAACTTCTGTGTTTGAACAACACTCTGATAGTTTACAGATTACAGAATGCCTCCAGATGTGCATCGGAAACTACTACTGGTCTTCCAGGGAACGATCAAAGTGTAGACTGTTTGAGACATTACTCCCATGGAGGAAAGAGCGCATGGTGACTGTTGTGATCAATCCCGATGCAATTTCTGTGTTTCATCAACACTCTGATAGTCCACAGATTACCAAAGGCCTCCAGATGTGCATCGGAAACTACTACTGGTCTTCCAGGTAACGATCAAAGCGTAGACTGTTTGAGACATTACTCCCATGGAGGAAAGTGCGCATGGTGACTGTTGTATTCAATCCCGATGCAATTTCTGTGTTTCATCAACACTCTGATAGTCCACACATTACAGAATGGCCCCAGATGTGCATCGGAAATTTCTACTGGTCTTCCGGGAACGATGAAAGCCTAAACTGTTTAAGACATTACACCCATGGAGGAAAGTGCGCATGGTGACTGTTGTATTCAATCCTGATGCAATTTTTTTGTTTCATCAACACTCTGATAGTCCACACATTACAGAATGCCCCCAGGTGTGCATCAGAAACTACTCCTGGTCTTCCAGGGAACGATCAAAGCGTAAACTGTTTGAGACATTACTCCAATGGAGGAAAGTGCGCATGGTGGCTGTTGTATTCAATCATGATGCAATTTCTGTGTTTCATCAACACTCTGATAGTCCACACATTACAGAATGCCCCCAGATGTGCGTCGGAAACTACTACTGGTCTTCCAGGTAACGATCAAAGCGTAAACTGTTTGAGACATTACTCCCGTGGAGGAAAGTGCGCATGGTGACTATTGTATTCAATCCCAATGCAACTTCTGTGTTTGAACGACACTCTGATAGTTTACAGATTACAGAATGCCTCCAGATGTGCATCAGAAACTACTACTTTTCTTCCAGGGAACGATCAAAGCGTAGACTGGTTGTGACATTACTCCCATGGTGACTGTTGTATTCAATCCTGATGCAATTTCTGTGTTTCATCAACACTCTGATAGTCCACACATTACAGATTGCCCCCAGATGTGCGTCGGAAACTACTACTGGTCTTCCAGGTAACGATCAAAGCGTAAGCTGTCTGAGACATAACTCCCATGGAGGGAATTGCGCATGGTGACTGTTACATTCAATCCCGATGCAATTTCTGTGTTTCATCAACACTCTCATAGTCCACAGATTACTAAAGGCCTCCAGATGTGCATCGGAAACTACTACTGGTCTTCCAGGGAACGATCAAAGCGTAGACTGTTTGAGACATTACTCCCATGGAGGAAAGTGCGCATGGTGACTGTTGTATTCAATCCCGATGCAATTTCTGTGTTTCATCAACACTCTGATAGTCCACACATTACAGAATACCCCAGATGTGCATCGGAAATTTCTACTGGTCGTCTGGGGAACGATCAAAGCCTAAACTGTTTGAGACATTACACCCATGGAGGAAAGTGCGCATGGTGACCGTTGTATTCAATCCTGATGCAATTTTTTTGTTTCATCAACACTCTGATAGTCCACACATTACAGAATGCCCCCAGATGTGCATCAGAAACTACTCCTGGTCTTCCAGGGAACGATCAAAGCGTAAACTGTTCGAGACATTACTATCATGGAGGAAAGTGCGCATGGTGACTGTTCTATTCAATCCTGATGCAATTTCTGTGTTTCATCAACACTCTGATAGTCCACACATTACAGAATGCCCCCAGATGTGCGTCGGAAACTACGACTGGTCTTCCAGGTAACGATCAAAGCGTAAACTGTTCGAGACATTACTATCATGGAGGAAAGTGCGCATGGTGACTGTTCTATTCAATCCTGATGCAATTTCTGTGTTTCATCAACACTCTGATAGTCCACACATTACAGAATGCCCCCAGATGTGCGTCGGAAACTACTACTGGTCTTCCAGGGAACGATCAAAGCGTAGACTGTTTGAGACATTACTCCCGTGGAGGAAAGTGCGCATGGTGACTATTGTATTCAATCCCAATGCAACTTCTGTGTTTGAACGACACTCTGATAGTTTATAGATTACAGAATGCCTCCAGATGTGCATCAGAAACTACTACTTTTCTTCCAGGGAACGATCAAAGCGTGGACTGGTTGTGACATTACTCCCATGGAGGAAAGTGCGCATGGTGTCTGTTGTATTCAATCCGGATTTAATTTCTGTGTTTCATCAACACTTTGAAGGTCCACAGATTACAGAATGCCTCCGGATGTGCATCGGAAACTACTACTGGTCCTCCAGGAAAAGATCAAAGCGTAGACTGGTTGTGACATTACTCCCATGGAGGAAAGTGCGCATGGTGACTTTTGTATTCAATCCTGATGCAATATCTGTGTTTCATCAACACTCTGATAGTCCCCACATTACAGAATGCGCCCAGATGACCGTCGGAAACTACTACTGGTCTTCCAGGGAACGATCAAAGCGTAGACTGTTTGAGACATTACTCCCATGGAGGAAAGTGCGCATGGTGACTGTAGTATTGAATCCCGAAGCAGTTTCTGTGTTTCATCAACACTCTGATAGTCCACACATTACAGAATGCCTCCAGATGTGCATCGGAAACTACTACTGGTCTTCCAGGGAACGATCAAAGCGCAAACTGTTTGAGACATTACTCCCATGGAGGAAAGTGTGCAAGGTGACTGTTGTATTCAATCCTGATGCAATTTCTGTGTTTCATCAACACTCTGATAGTCCACACATTACAGAATGTCAGAAGATGTGCATCGGAAACTACTACTGGTCTTTCAGGTAACGATCAAAGCGTAGACTGTTTGAGACATTACTCCCATGTAGGAAAGTGCGCATGGTGTCTGTTGTATTCAATCCGGATTTAATTTCTGTGTTTCATCAACACTTTGAAGGTCCACAGATTACAGAATGGCTCCAGATGTGCATCGGAAACTACTACTGGTCCTCCAGGAAAAGATCAAAGCGTAGACTGTTTGTGACATTACTCCCATGGAGGAAGGTGCGCATGGTGACTGTTGTAATCAATCCCGATGCAGTTTCTGTGTTTCATCAACACTCTGATAGTCCACTCATTACAGAATGCCCACAGATGTGCATCGACAACTACTACTGGTCTTCCAGGTAACGATCAAAGCGTAAGCTGTCTGAGACATAACTCCCATGGAGGGAATTGCGCATGGTGACTGTTACATTCAATCCCGATGCAATTTCTGTGTTTCATCAACACTCTCATAGTCCACAGATTACTAAAGGCCTCCAGATGTGCATCGGAAACTACTACTGGTCTTCCAGGGAACGATCAAAGCGTAGACTGTTTGAGACATTACTCCCATGGAGGAAAGTGCGCATGGTGACTGTTGTATTCAATCCCGATGCAATTTCTGTGTTTCATCAACACTCTGATAGTCCACACATTACAGAATGGCCCCAGATGTGCATCGGAAATTTCTACTGGTCATCTGGGGAACGATCAAAGCCTAAACTGTTTGAGACATTACACCCATGGAGGAAAGTGCGCATGGTGACTGTTGTATTCAATCCTGATGCAATTTTTTTGTTTCATCAACACTCTGATAGTCCACACATTACAGAATGCCCCCAGATGTGCATCAGAAACTACTCCTGGTCTTCCAGGGAACGATCAAAGCGTAAACTGTTTGAGACATTACTCCAATGGAGGAAAGTGCGCATGGTGGCTGTTGTATTCAATCATGATGCAATTCCTGTGTTTCATCAACACTCTGATAGGCCACACATTACAGAATGCCCCCAGATGTGCGTCGGAAACTACGACTGGTCTTCCAGGTAACGATCAAAGCGTAAACTGTTCGAGACATTACTATCATGGAGGAAAGTGCGCATGGTGACTGTTCTATTCAATCCTGATGCAATTTCTGTGTTTCATCAACACTCTGATAGTCCACACATTACAGAATGCCCCCAGATGTGCGTCGGAAACTACTACTGGTCTTCCAGGTAACGATCAAAGCGTAAACTGTTTGAGACATTACTCCCGTGGAGGAAAGTGCGCATGGTGACTATTGTATTCAATCCCAATGCAACTTCTGTGTTTGAACGACACTCTGATAGTTTACAGATTACAGAATGCCTCCAGATGTGCATCAGAAACTACTACTTTTCTTCCAGGGAACGATCAAAGCGTGGACTGGTTGTGACATTCCTCCCATGGAGGAAAGTGCGCATGGTGACTGTTGTATTCAATCCTGATGCAATATCTGTGTTTCATCAACACTCTGATAGTCCCCACATTACAGAATGCGCCCAGATGACCGTCGGAAACTACTACTGGTCTTCCAGGGAACGATCAAAGCGTAGACTGTTTGAGACATTACTCCCATGTAGGAAAGTGCGCATGGTGTCTGTTGTATTCAATCCGGATTTAATTTCTGTGTTTCATCAACACTTTGAAGGTCCACAGATTACAGAATGCCTCCAGATGTGCATCGGAAACTACTACTGGTCCTCCAGGATAAGATCAAAGCGTAGACCGTTTGTGACATTACTCCCATGGAGGAAGGTGCGCATGGTGACTGTTGTAATCAATCCCGATGCAGTTTCTGTGTTTCATCAACACTCTGATAGTCAACACATTACAGAATGCCCACAGATGTGCATCGACAACTACTACTGGTCTTCCAGGTAACGATCAAAGCGTAAACTGTTCGAGACATTACTCCCATGGAGGAAAGTGCACATGGTGACTGTTGTATTCAATCCTGATGCAATTTCTGTGTTTCATCAACACTCTGATAGTCCACAGATTACAGATTGCCCCCAGATGTGCGTCGGAAACTACTACTGGTCTTCCACTTAACGATCAAAGCGTAAACTGTTCGAGACATTACTATCATGGAGGAAAGTGCGCATGGTGACTGTTCTATTCAATCCTGATGCAATTCCTGTGTTTCATCAACACTCTGATAGTCCACGCATTACAGAATGCCCCCAGATGTGCGTCGGAAACTACTACTGGTCTTCCAGGTAACGATCAAAGCGTAAACTGTTTGAGACATTACTCCCGTGGAGGAAAGTGCGCATGGTGACTATTGTATTCAATCCCAATGCAACTTCTGTGTTTGAACGACACTCTGATAGTTTACAGATTACAGAATGCCTCCAGATGTGCATCAGAAACTACTACTTTTCTTCCAGGGAACGATCAAAGCGTGGACTGGTTGTGACATTCCTCCCATGGAGGAAAGTGCGCATGGTGACTGTTGTATTCAATCCTGATGCAATATCTGTGTTTCATCAACACTCTGATAGTCCCCACATTACAGAATGCGCCCAGATGACCGTCGGAAACTACTACTGGTCTTCCAGGGAACGATCAAAGCGTAGACTGTTTGAGACATTACTCCCATGTAGGAAAGTGCGCATGGTGTCTGTTGTATTCAATCCGGATTTAATTTCTGTGTTTCATCAACACTTTGAAGGTCCACAGATTACAGAATGCCTCCAGATGTGCATCGGAAACTACTACTGGTCCTCCAGGATAAGATCAAAGCGTAGACCGTTTGTGACATTACTCCCATGGAGGAAGGTGCGCATGGTGACTGTTGTAATCAATCCCGATGCAGTTTCTGTGTTTCATCAACACTCTGATAGTCAACACATTACAGAATGCCCACAGATGTGCATCGACAACTACTACTGGTCTTCCAGGTAACGATCAAAGCGTAAACTGTTCGAGACATTACTCCCATGGAGGAAAGTGCACATGGTGACTGTTGTATTCAATCCTGATGCAATTTCTGTGTTTCATCAACACTCTGATAGTCCACAGATTACAGATTGCCCCCAGATGTGCGTCGGAAACTACTACTGGTCTTCCACTTAACGATCAAAGCGTAAACTGTTCGAGACATTACTATCATGGAGGAAAGTGCGCATGGTGACTGTTCTATTCAATCCTGATGCAATTCCTGTGTTTCATCAACACTCTGATAGTCCACGCATTACAGAATGCCCCCAGATGTGCGTCGGAAACTACTACTGGTCTTCCAGGTAACGATCAAAGCGTAAACTGTTTGAGACATTACTCCCGTGGAGGAAAGTGCGCATGGTGACTATTGTATTCAATCCCAATGCAACTTCTGTGTTTGAACGACACTCTGATAGTTTACAGATTACAGAATGCCTCCAGATGTGCATCAGAAACTACTACAGGTCTTCCAGGGAACGATCAAAGCGTAGACTGTTTGAGACATTACTCCCATGGAGGAAAGTGCGCATGGTGACTGTTGTATTCAGTCCTGATGCAATTTCTGTGTTTCATCAACACTCTGATAGTCCACACATTACAGATTGCCCCCAGATGAGCGTCGGAAACTACTACTGGTCTTCCAGGTAACGATCAAAGCGTAAGCTGTTTGAGACATTACTCCCATGGAGGAAAGTGCGCTTGGTAACTGTTACATTCAATCCCGATGCAATTTCTGTGTTTCATCAACACTCTGATAGTCCACACATTACTAAAGCCCTCCAGATGTGCATCGGAAACTGCTACTGGTCTTCCAGGGAACGATCAAAGCGTAGACTGTTTGAAACATTACTCCCATGGAGGAAAGTGCGCATGGTGACTGTTGTATTCAATCCTGATGCAATTTCTGTGTTTCATCAACACTCTGATAGTCCACACATAACAGAATGCCCTGAGATGTGCATCGGAAGCTACTACTGGTCTTCCAGGGAACGATCAAAGCGTAGACTGTTTGAGACATTACTCCCATGGAGGAAAGTGCGCATAGTGACTGTTGTATTCAATCCCGGTGCAATTTCTGTGTTTCATCAACACTCTGATGGTCCACAGATTACAGAATGCCTCCAGATGTGCATCGGAAACTGCTACTGGTCTTGCAGGGAACGATCAAAGCGTAGACTATTTGAGACATTACTCCCATGGAGGAAAGTGCGCATGGTGACTGTAGTATTCAATCCCGATGCAGTTTCTGTGATTCATCAACACTCTGATAGTCCACACATTACAGAATGCCCACAGATGTGCATCGGAAACTACTGCTGGTCTTCCAGGGTACGATCAAAGCGTAAACTGTTCGAGACATTACTCCCATGGAGGAAAGTGCGCATGGTCACTGTTGTATTCAATCCTGATGCAATTTCTGTGTTTCATCAACACTCTGATAGTCCACACATTACAGAATGCCCCCATATGTGCGTCGGAAACTACTACTGGACTTCCAGGTAACGATCAAAGCGTAAACTGTTTGAGAGAATACTCCCGTGGAGGAAAGTGCCCATGGTGACTATTGTATTCAATCCCGATGCAACTTCTGTGTTTGAACAACACTCTGATAGTTTACAGATTACAGAATGCCTCCAGATGTGCTTCAGAAACTACTACTGGTCTTCCAGGGAACTATCAAACCGTAGACTGTTTGAGACATTACTGCCATGGAGGAAAATGCGCATGATGACTCTTATATTCAATCCCGAGGCAATTTCTGTGTTTCATCAACACTCTGGTAGTCCACACATTACAGATTGCCCCCAGTTGTGCGTCGGAAACTACTACTGGTCTTCCAGGTAACGATCAAAGCGTAAGCTGTCTGAGACATAACTCCCATGGAGGGAATTGCGCATGGTGACAGTTACATTCAATCCCGATGCAATTTCTGTGTTTCATCAACACTCTCATAGTCCACAGATTACTAAAGGCCTCCAGATGTGCATCGGAAACTACTACTGGTCTTCCAGGGAACGATCAAAGCGTAGACTGTTTGAGACATTACTCCCATGGAGGAAAGTGCGCATGGTGACTGTTGTATTCAATCCCGATGCAATTTCTGTGTTTCATCAACACTCTGATAGTCCACACATGACAGAATGGCCCCAGATGTGCATCGGAAATTTCTACTGGTCATCTGGGGAACGATCAAAGCCTAAACTGTTTGAGACATTACACCCATGGAGGAAAGTGCGCATGGTGACTGTTGTATTCAATCCTGATGCAATTTTTTTGTTTCATCAACACTCTGATAGTCCACACATTACAGAATGCCCCCAGATGTGCATCAGAAACTACTCCTGGTCTTCCAGGGAACGATCAAAGCGTAAACTGTTTGAGACATTACTCCAATGGAGGAAAGTGCGCATGGTGGCTGTTGTATTCAATCATGATGCAATTTCTGTGTTTCATCAACACTCTTAACTCCACACATTACAGAATGCCCCCAGATGTGCATCGGAAACTACTACTGGTCTTCCAGGTAACGATCAAAGCGTAAACTGTTCGAGACATTACTATCATGGAGGAAAGTGCGCATGGTGACTGTTCTATTCAATCCTGATGCAATTTCTGTGCTTCATCAACACTCTGATAGTCCACACATTACAGAATGCCCCCAGATGTGCGTCGGAAACTACGACTGGTCTTCCAGGTAACGATCAAAGCTTAAACTGTTCGAGACATTACTATCATGGAGGAAAGTGCGCATGGTGACTGTTCTATTCAATCCTGATGCAATTTCTGTGTTTCATCAACACTCTGATAGTCCACACATTACAGAATGCCCCCAGATGTGCGTCGGAAACTACTACTGATCTTCCAGGTAACGATCAAAGCGTAAACTGTTTGAGACATTACTCCCGTGGAGGAAAGTGCGCATGGTGACTATTGTATTCAATCCCAATGCAACTTCTGTGTTTGAACGACACTCTGATAGTTTACAGATTACAGAATGCCTCCAGATGTGCATCAGAAACTACTACTTTTCTTCCAGGGAACGATCAAAGCGTGGACTGGTTGTGACATTACTCCCATGGAGGAAAGTGCGCATGGTGACTGTTGTAATCAATCCTGATGCAATATCTGTGTTTCATCAACACTCTGATAGTCCCCACATTACAGAATGCGCCCAGATGACCGTCGGAAACTACTACTGGTCTTCCAGGGAACGATCAAAGCGTAGACTGTTTGAGACATTACTCCCATGGAGGAAAGTGCGCATGGTGACTGTAGTATTGAATCCCGATGCAGTTTCTGTGTTTCATCAACACTCTGATAGTCCACACATTACAGAATGCCTCCAGATGTGCATCGGAAACTACTACTGGTCTTCCAGGGAACGATCAAAGCGCAAACTGTTTGAGACATTACTCCCATGGAGGAAAGTGTGCAAGGTGACTGTTGTATTCAATCCTGATGCAATTTCTGTGTTTCATCAACACTCTGATAGTCCACACATTACAGAATGTCAGAAGATGTGCATCGGAAACTAGTACTGGTCTTTCAGGTAACGATCAAAGCGTAGACTGTTTGAGACATTACTCTCAGGTAGGAAAGTGCGCATGGTGTCTGTTGTATTCAATCCGGATTTAATTTCTGTGTTTCATCAACACTTTGAAGGTCCACAGATTACAGAATGCCTCCAGATGTGCATCGGAAACTACTACTGGTCCTCCAGTAAAAGATCAAATCGTAGACTGTTTGTGACATTACTCCCATGGAGGAAGGTGCGCATGGTGACTGTTGTAATCAATCCCGATGCAGTTTCTGTGTTTCATCAACACTCTGATAGTCCACACATTACAGAATGCCCACAGATGTGCATCGACAACTACTACTGGTCTTCCAGGTAACGATCAAAGCGTAAACTGTTCGAGACATTACTCCCATGGAGGAAAGTGCACATGGTGACTGTTGTATTCAATCCTGATGCAATTTCTGTGTTTCATCAACACTCCGATAGTCCACACATTACAGATTGCCCCCAGATGTGCGTCGGAAACTACTACTGGTCTTCCAGGTAACGATCAAAGCGTAAGCTGTCTGAGACATAACTCCCATGGAGGGAACTGCGCATGGTGACTGTTACATTCAATCCCGATGCAATTTCTGTGTTTCATCAACACTCTGATAGTCCACAGATTACTAAAGGCCTCCAGATGTGCATCGGAAAATACTACTGGTCTTCCAGGGAACGATCAAAGCGTAGACTGTTTGAGACATTACTCCCATGGAGGAAAGTGCGCATGGTGACTGTTGTATTCAATCCCGATGCAATTTCTGTGTTTCATCAACACTCTGATAGTCCACACATTACAGAATGGCCCCAGATGTGCATCGGAAATTTCTACTGGTCTTCTGGGGAACGATCAAAGCCTAAACTGTTTGAGACATTACACCCATGGAGGAAAGTGCGCATGGTGACTGTTGTATTCAATCCTGATGCAATTTTTTTGTTTCATCAACACTCTGATAGTCCACACATTACAGAATGCCCCCAGATGTGCGTCGGAAACTACTACTGGTCTTCCAGGTAACGATCAAAGCGTAAGCTGTCTGAGACATAACTCCCATGGAGGAAAGTGCGCTTGGTGACTGTTACATTCAATCCCGATGCAATTTCTGTGTTTCATCAACACTCTGATAGTCCACACATTACTAAAGCCCTCCAGATGTGCATCGGAAACTGCTACTGGTCTTCCAGGGAACGATCAAAGCGTAGACTGTTTGAGACATTACTCCCATGGAGGAAAGTGCGCATGGTGACTGTTGTATTCAATCCCGATGCAATATCTGTGTTTCATCAACACTCTGATAGTCCACACATTACAGAATGCCCTGAGATGTGCATCGGAAGCTACTACTGGTCTTCCAGGGAACGATCAAAGCGTAAACTGTTCGAGACATTTCTCCCATGGAGGAAAGTGCGCATGGTGACTGTTGTATTCAATCCTGATGCAATTTCTGTGTTTCATCAACACTCTGATGGTCCACAGATTACAGAATGCCTCCAGATGTGCATCGGAAACTGCTACTGGTCTTGCAGGGAACGATCAAAGCGTAGACTGTTTGAGACATTACTCCCATGGAGGAAAGTGCGCATGGTGACTGTAGTATTCAATCCCGATGCAGTTTCTGTGATTCATCAACACTCTGATAGTCCACACATTACAGAATGCCCACAGATGTGCATTGGAAACTACTGCTGGTCTTCCAGGGAACGATCAAAGCGTAAACTGTTCGAGACATTACTCCCATGGAGGAAAGTGCGCATGTTGACTGTTGTATTCAATCCCGATGCAATATCTGTGTTTTATCAACACTTTGAAGGTCCACAGATTATAGGATGCCTCCAGATGTGCATCGGAAAATACTACTTGTCCTCCAGGAAACGATCAAAGCGTAGACTCTTTGAGACATTACTCCCATGGAGGAAAGTGCGCATGGTGACTGTTGTATTCAATCCCGATTCAATTTCTGTGTTTCATCAACACTTTGAAGGTCCACAGATTACAGAATGCCTTCAGATGTGCATCGCAAACTACTACTGGTCTTGCACGGAACGATCAAAGCGTAGACTGTTTGAGACATTACTCCCATGGAGGAAAGTGCGCATGGTGACTTTTGTATTCAATGCCGATGCAATTTCTGTGTTTCATCAACACTTTGAAGGGCCACAGATTACAGAATGCGTCCAGATGTGCATCGCAACCTACTACTGGTCTTGCAGGGAGCGATCAAAACGTTGACTGTTTGAGACATTACTCCCATGGAGGAAAAGTGCGCAAGGTGACTGTTGTATTCAATCCTGATGCAATTTCTGTGTTTCATCAACACTCTGATAGTCCACACATTACAGTATGGCCCCAGATGTGCATCAGAAACTACTACTGGTCTCCCAGGGAACGATCAAAGCGTAAACTGTTTGAAACATTGCTCCAATGGAGGAAAGTGCGCATGGTGAATGTTGTGTTCAATCCTGATGCAATTTCTGTTTTTCATCAACACTCTGATAGTCCACACATTACAGAATGCCTCCAGATGTGCATCGGAAACTACTACAGGTCTTCCAGGGAACGATCAAAGCGTAGAAAGTTTGAGACATTACTCCCATGGAGTAAAGTGAGCACGGTGAGTGTTGTATTCAATCCCGATGCAACTTCTGTGTTTGAACAACACTCTGATAGTTTACAGATTACAGAATGCCTCCAGATGTGCACCGGAAACTACTACTGGTCTTCCAGGGAACGATCAAAGCGTAGACTGTTTGAGACATTACTCCAATGGAGGAAAGAGCGCATGGTGACTGTTGTATTCAATCCCGATGCAATTTCTGTGTTTTCATCAACACTTTGAAGGTCCACAGATTATAGGATGCCTCCAGATGTGCATCGGAAAATACTACTTGTCCTCCAGGAAACGATCAAAGCGTAGACTCTTTGTGACATTACTCCCATGGAGGAAGGTGCGCATGGTGACTGTTGTAATCAATCCCGATGCAGTTTCTGTGTTTCATCAACACTCAGATAGTCCACACATTAAAGAATGCCCACAGATGTGCATCGGAAACTACTACTGGTCTTCCAGGGAACGATCAAAGCGTAGACTGTTTGAGACATTACTCCCATGGAGGAAAGTGCTCATGGTGACTGTTGTATTCAATCCCGATGCAATTTCTGTGTTTCATCAACACTCTGATAGTCCACACATAACAGAATGGCCCCAGATGTGCATCGGAAATTTCTACTGGTCATCTGGGGAACGATCAAAGCCTAAACTGTTTGAGACATTACACCCATGGAGGAAAGTGCGCATGGTGACTGTTGTATTCAATCCTGATGCAATTTTTTTTTTCATCAACACTCTGATAGTCCACACATTACAGAATGCCCCCAGATGTGCATCAGAAACTACTCCTGGTCTTCCAGGGAACGATCAAAGCGTAAACTGTTTGAGACATTACTCCAATGGAGGAAAGTGCGCATGGTGGCTGTTGTATTCAATCATGATGCAATTTCTGTGTTTCATCAACACTCTTAAGTCCACACATTACAGAATGCCCCCAGATGTGCATCGGAAACTACTACTGGTCTTCCAGGTAACGATCAAAGCGTAAACTGTTCGAGACATTACTATCATGGAGGAAAGTGCGCATGGTGACTGTTCTATTCAATCCTGATGCAATGTCTGTGTTTCATCAACACTCTGATAGTCCACACATTACAGAATGCCCCCAGATGTGCGTCGGAAACTACTACTGGTCTTCCAGGTAACGATCAAAGCGTAAACTGTTCGAGACATTACTATCATGGAGGAAAGTGCGCATGGTGACTGTTCTATTCAATCCTGATGCAATTTCTGTGTTTCATCAACACTCTGATAGTCCACACATTACAGAATGCCCCCAGATGTGCGTCGGAAACTACTACTGGTCTTCCAGGTAACGATCAAAGCGTAAACTGTTTGAGACATTACTCCCGTGGAGGAAAGTGCGCATGGTGACTATTGTATTCAATCCCAATGCAACTTCTGTGTTTGAACGACACTCTGATAGTTTACAGATTACAGAATGCCTCCAGATGTGCATCAGAAACTACTACTTTTCTTCCAGGGAACGATGAAAGCGTGGACTGGTTGTGACATTACTCCCATGGAGGAAAGTGCGCATGGTGACTGTTGTAATCAATCCTGATGCAATTTCTGTGTTTCATCAACACTCTGATAGTCCCCACATTACAGAATGCGCCCAGATGACCGTCGGAAACTACTACTGGTCTTCCAGGGAACGATCAAAGCGTAGACTGTTTGAGACATTACTCCCATGGAGGAAAGTGCGCATGGTGACTGTAGTATTGAATCCCGATGCAGTTTCTGTGTTTCATCAACACTCTGATAGTCCACACATTACAGAATGCCTCCAGATGTGCATCGGAAACTACTATTGGTCTTCCAGGGAACGATCAAAGCGCAAACTGTTTGAGACATTACTCCCATGGAGGAAAGTGTGCAAGGTGACTGTTGTATTCAATCCTGATGCAATTTCTGTGTTTCATCAACACTCTGATAGTCCACACATTACAGAATGTCAGAAGATGTGCATCGGAAACTACTACTGGTCTTTCAGGTAACGATCAAAGCGTAGACTGTTTGAGACATTACTCTCAGGTAGGAAAGTGCGCATGGTGTCTGTTGTATTCAATCCGGATTTAATTTCTGTGTTTCATCAACACTTTGAAGGTCCACAGATTACAGAATGCCTCCAGATGTGCATCGGAAACTACTACTGGTCCTCCAGTAAAAGATCAAAGCGTAGACTGTTTGTGACATTACTCCCATGGAGGAAGGTGCGCATGGTGACTGTTGTAATCAATCCCGATGCAGTTTCTGTGTTTCATCAACACTCTGATAGTCCACACATTACAGAATGCCCACAGATGTGCATCGACAACTACTACTGGTCTTCCAGGTAACGATCAAAGCGTAAACTGTTCGAGACATTACTCCCATGGAGGAAAGTGCACATGGTGACTGTTGTATTCAATCCTGATGCAATTTCTGTGTTTCATCAACACTCCGATAGTCCACACATTACAGATTGCCCCCAGATGTGCGTCGGAAACTACTACTGGTCTTCCAGGTAACGATCAAAGCGTAAGCTGTCTGAGACATAACTCCCATGGAGGGAATTGCGCATGGTGACTGTTACATTCAATCCCGATGCAATTTCTGTGTTTCATCAACACTCTGATAGTCCAAGGATTACTAAAGGCCTCCAGATGTGCATCGGAAAATACTACTGGTCTTCCAGGGAACGATCAAAGCGTAGACTGTTTGAGACATTACTCCCATGGAGGAAAGTGCGCATGGTGACTGTTGTATTCAATCCCGATGCAATTTCTGTGTTTCATCAACACTCTGATAGTCCACACATTACAGAATGGCCCCAGATGTGCATCGGAAATTTCTACTGGTCTTCTGGGGAACGATCAAAGCCTAAACTGTTTGAGACATTACACCCATGGAGGAAAGTGCGCATGGTGACTGTTGTATTCAATCCTGATGCAATTTTTTTGTTTCATCAACACTCTGATAGTCCACACATTTCAGAATGCCCCCAGATGTGCGTCGGAAACTACTACTGGTCTTCCAGGTAACGATCAAAGCGTAAGCTGTCTGAGACATAACTCCCATGGGGGAAAGTGCGCTTGGTGACTGTTACATTCAATCCCGATGCAATTTCTGTGTTTCATCAACACTCTGATAGTCCACACATTACTAAAGCCCTCCAGATGTGCATCGGAAACTGCTACTGGTCTTCCAGGGAACGATCAAAGCGTAGACTGTTTGAGACATTACTCCCATGGAAGAAAGTGCGCATGGTGACTGTTGTATTCAATCCCGATGCAATATCTGTGTTTCATCAACACTCTGATAGTCCACACATTACAGAATGCCCTGAGATGTGCATCGGAAGCTACTACTGGTCTTCCAGGGAACGATCAAAGCGTAAACTGTTTGAGACATTTCTCCCATGGAGGAAAGTGCGCATGGTGACTGTTGTATTCAATCCCGATGCAATTTCTGTGTTTCATCAACACTCTGATGGTCCACAGATTACAGAATGCCTCCAGATGTGCATCGGAAACTGCTACTGGTCTTGCAGGGAACGATCAAAGCGTAGACTGTTTGAGACATTACTCCCATGGAGGAAAGTGCGCATGGTGACTGTAGTATTCAATCCCGATGCAGTTTCTGTGATTCATCAACAATGTGATAGTCCACACATTACAGAATGCCCACAGATGTGCATCGGAAACTACTGCTGGTCTTCCAGGGAACGATCAAAGCGTAAACTGTTCGAGACATTACTCCCATGGAGGAAAGTGCGCATGTTGACTGTTGTATTCAATCCCGATGCAATATCTGTGTTTTATCAACACTTTGAAGGTCCACAGATTATAGGATGCCTCCAGATGTGCATCGGAAAATACTACTTGTCCTCCAGGAAACGATCAAAGCGTAGACTCTTTGAGACATTACTCCCATGGAGGAAAGTGCGCATGGTGACTGTTGTATTCAATCCCGATTCAATTTCTGTGTTTCATCAACACTTTGAAGGTCCACAGATTACAGAATGCCTTCAGATGTGCATCGCAAACTACTACTGGTCTTGCAGGGAACGATCAAAGCGTAGACTGTTTGAGACATTACTCCCATGGAGGAAAGTGCGCATGGTGACTTTTGTATTCAATGCCGATGCAATTTCTGTGTTTCATCAACACTTTGAAGGTCCACAGATTACAGGATGCCTCCAGATGTGCATCGCAACCTACTACTGGTCTTGCAGGGAGCGATCAAAACGTTGACTGTTTGAGACATTACTCCCATGGAGGAAAGTGCGCAAGGTGACTGTTGTATTCAATCCTGATGCAATTTCTGTGTTTCATCAACACTCTGATAGTCCACACATTACAGTATGGCCCCAGATGTGCATCAGAAACTAGTACTGTTCTCCCAGGGAACGATCAAAGCGTAAACTGTTTGAAACATTGCTCCAATGGAGGAAAGTGCGCATGGTGAATGTTGTGTTCAATCCTGATGCAATTTCTGTTTTTCATCAACACTCTGATAGTCCACACATTACAGAATGCCTCCAGATGTGCATCGGAAACTACTACAGGTCTTCCAGGGAACGATCAAAGCGTAGAAAGTTTGAGACATTACTCCCATGGAGTAAAGTGAGCACGGTGAGTGTTGTATTCAATCCCGATGCAACTTCTGTGTTTGAACAACACTCTGATAGTTTACAGATTACAGAATGCCTCCAGATGTGCATCGGAAACTACTACTGGTCTTCCAGGGAACGATCAAAGCGTAGACTGTTTGAGACATTACTCCAATGGAGGAAAGAGCGCATGGTGACTGTTGTATTCAATCCCGATGCAATTTCTGTGTTTTCATCAACACTTTGAAGGTCCACAGATTACAGAATGCCTCCAGATGTGCATCGGAAACTACTACTAGTCTTGCAGGGAACGATCAAAGCGTTGACTGTTTGAGACATTACTCCCTTGGAGGAAAGTGCGCATGGTGACTGTTGTATTCAATCCCGATGAAATTTCTGTGTTTCATCAACACTCAGATAGTCCACACATTAAAGAATGCCCACAGATGTGCATCGGAAACTACTACTGGTCTTCCAGGGAACGATCAAAGCGTAGACTGTTTGAGACATTACTCCCATGGAGGAAAGTGCGCATGGTGACTGTAGTATTGAATCCCGATGCAGTTTCTGTGTTTCATCAACACTCTGATAGTCCACACATTACAGAATGCCTCCAGATGTGCATCGGAAACTACTACTGGTCTTCCAGGGAACGATCAAAGCGTAAACTGTTTGAGACATTACTCCCATGGAGGAAAGTGTGCAAGGTGACTGTTGTATTCAATCGTTATGCAATTTCTGTGTTTCATCAACACTCTTATAGTCCACACATTACAGAATGTCAGAAGATGTGCATCGGAAACTACTACTGGTCTTTCAGGGAACGATCAAAGCGTAGACTGTTTGAGACATAACTCCCATGTAGGAAAGTGCGCATGGTGTCTGTTGTATTCAATCCGGATTTAATTTCTGTGTTTCACCAACACTTTGAAGGTCCACAGATTACAGAATGCCTCCAGATGTGCATCGGAAACTACTACTGGTCCTCCAGGAAAAGATCAAAGCGTAGACTGTTCCAGACATTACTCCCATGGAGGAAAGTGCGCATGGTGACTGTTGTATTCAATCCTGATGCAATTTCTGTGTTTCATCAACACTCCGATAGTCCACACATTACAGATTGCCCCCAGATGTGCGTCGGAAACTACTACTGGTCTTCCAGGTAACGATCAAAGCGTAAGCTGTTTGAGACATTACTCCCATGGAGGAAAGTGCGCTTGGTGACTGTTACATTCAATCCCGATGCAATTTCTGTGTTTCATCAACACTCTGATAGTCCACACATTACTAAAGCCCTCCAGATGTGCATCGGAAACTGCTACTGGTCTTCCAGGGAACGATCAAAGCGTAGACTGTTTGAGACATTACTCCCATGGAGGAAAGTGCCCATGGTGACTGTTGTATTCAATCCCGATGCAATTTCTGTGTTTCATCAACACTCTGATAGTCCACACATTACAGAATGCCTCCAGATGTGCATCGGAAACTACTACAGGTCTTCCAGGTAACGATCAAAGCGTAAACTGTTCGAGACATTACTCCCATGGAGGAAAGTGCGCATGGTGACTGTTGTATTCAATCCTGATGCAATTTCTGTGTTTCATCATCACTCTGATAGTCCACACATTGCAGAATGCCCCCATATGTGCTTCGGAAACTACTACTGGTCTTCCAGGTAACGATCAAAGCGTAAACTGTTCGAGACATTACTCCCATGGAGGAAAGTGCGCATGGTGACTGTTGTATTCAATCCTGATGCAATTTCTGTGTTTCATCAACACTCCGATAGTCCACACATTACAGATTGCCCCCAGATGTGCGTCGGAAACTACTACTGGTCTTCCAGGTAACGATCAAAGCGTAAGCTGTTTGAGACATTACTCCCATGGAGGAAAGTGCGCTTGGTGACTGTTACATTCAATCCCGATGCAATTTCTGTGTTTCATCAACACTCTGATAGTCCACACATTACTAAAGCCCTCCAGATGTGCATCGGAAATTTCTACTGGTCTTCCGGGGAACGATCAAAACCTAAACTGTTTGAGACATTACACCCATGGTGGAAAGTGCGCATGGTGACTGTTGCATTCAATCCTGATGCAATTTTTTTGTTTCATCAACACTCTGATAGTCCACACATTACAGAATGCCCCCAGATGTGCATCAGAAACTACTCCTGGTCTTCCAGGGAACGATCAAAGCGTAGACTGTTTGCGACATTACTCCAATGGAGGAATGTGCGCATGGTGACTGTTGTATTCAATCATGATGCAATTTCTGTGTTTCATCAACACTCTGATAGTCCACACATTACAGAATGCCCCCAGATGTGCATCGGAAACTACTACTGGTCTTCCAGGTAACGATCAAAGCGTAAACTGTTCGAGACATTACTCCCATGGAGGAAAGTGCGCATGGTGACTGTTGTATTCAATCCTGATGCAATTTCTGTGTTTCATCAACACTCTGATAGTCCACACATTGCAGAATGCCCCCATATGTGCTTCGGAAACTACTACTGGTCTTCCAGGGAACGATCAAAGCGTAGACTGTTTGAGACATTACTCTCATGGAGGAAAGAGCGCATGGTGAATGTTGTATTCAATCCTGATGCAATTTCTGTGTTTCATCAACACTCTGATAGTCCACACATTACAGTATGGCCCCAGATGTGCATCGGAAATTTCTACTGGTCTTCCAGGGAACGATCAAAGCGTAAACTGTTTGAGACATTACTCCCATGGGGGAAAGTGCGCATGGTGACTGTTGAATTCAATCCTGATGCAATTTCTGTGTTTCATCAACACTCTGATAGTCCACACATTACAGAATGCCCCCAGATGTGCATCAGAAACTACTACTGGTCTCCCAGGGAACGATCAAAGCGTAAACTGTTTGAAACATTGCTCCAATGGAGGAAAGTGCGCATGGTGAATGTTGTGTTCAATCCTGATGCAATTTCTGTGTTTCATCAACACTCTGATAGTCCACACATTACAGAATGCCTCCAGATGTGCATCGGAAACTACTACAGGTCTTCCAGGGAACGATCAAAGCGTAGAAAGTTTGAGACATTACTCCCATGGAGTAAAGTGAGCACGGTGACTGTTGTATTCAATCCCGATGCAACTTCTGTGTTTGAACAACACTCTGATAGTTTACAGATTACAGAATGCCTCCAGATGTGCATCGGAAACTACTACTGGTCTTCCAGGGAACGATCAAAGCGTAGACTGTTTGAGACATTACTCCAATGGAGGAAAGAGCGCATGGTGACTGTTGTATTCAATCCCGATGCAATTTCTGTGTTTTCATCAACACTTTGAAGGTCCACAGATTACAGAATGCCTCCAGATGTGCATCGGAAACTACTACTAGTCTTGCAGGGAACGATCAAAGCGTTGACTGTTTGAGACATTACTCCCTTGGAGGAAAGTGCGCATGGTGACTGTTGTATTCAATCCCGATGAAATTTCTGTGTTTCATCAACACTCAGATAGTCCACACATTAAAGAATGCCCACAGATGTGCATCGGAAACTACTACTGGTCTTCCAGGGAACGATCAAAGCGTAGACTGTTTGAGACATTACTCCCATGGAGGAAAGTGCGCATGGTGACTGTAGTATTGAATCCCGATGCAGTTTCTGTGTTTCATCAACACTCTGATAGTCCACACATTACAGAATGCCTCCAGATGTGCATCGGAAACTACTACTGGTCTTCCAGGGAACGATCAAAGCGTAAACTGTTTGAGACATTACTCCCATGGAGGAAAGTGCGCATGGTGACTGTAGTATTGAATCCCGATGCAGTTTCTGTGTTTCATCAACACTCTGATAGTCCACACATTACAGAATGCCTCCAGATGTGCATCGGAAACTACTACTGGTCTTCCAGGGAACGATCAAAGCGTAAACTGTTAGAGACATTACTCCCATGGAGGAAAGTGTGCAAGGTGACTGTTGTATTCAATCCTGATGCAATTTCTGTGTTTCATCAACACTCTGATAGTCCACACATTACAGAATGTCAGAAGATGTGCATCGGAAACTACTACTGGTCTTTCAGGGAACGATCAAAGCGTAGACTGTTTGAGACATAACTCCCATGTAGGAAAGTGCGCATGGTGTCTGTTGTATTCAATCCGGATTTAATTTCTGTGTTTCAAAAACACTTTGAAGGTCCACAGATTACAGAATGCCTCCAGATGTGCATCGGAAACTACTACTGGTCCTCCAGGAAAAGATCAAAGCGTAGACTGTTCCAGACATTACTCCCATGGAGGAAAGTGCGCATGGTGACTGTTGTATTCAATCCTGATGCAATTTCTGTGTTTCATCAACACTCCGATAGTCCACACATTACAGATTGCCCCCAGATGTGCGTCGGAAACTACTACTGGTCTTCCAGGTAACGATCAAAGCGTAAGCTGTTTGAGACATTACTCCCATGGAGGAAAGTGCGCTTGGTGACTGTTACATTCAATCCCGATGCAATTTCTGTGTTTCATCAACACTCTGATAGTCCACACATTACTAAAGCCCTCCAGATGTGCATCGGAAACTGCTACTGGTCTTCCAGGGAACGATCAAAGCGTAGACTGTTTGAGACATTACTCCCATGGAGGAAAGTGCCCATGGTGACTGTTGTATTCAATCCCGATGCAATTTCTGTGTTTCATCAACACTCTGATAGTCCACACATTACAGAATGGCCCCAGATGTGCATCGGAAATTTCTACTGGTCTTCCGGGGAACGATCAAAACCTAAACTGTTTGAGACATTACACCCATGGAGGAAAGTGCGCATGGTGACTGTTGCATTCAATCCTGATGCAATTTTTTTGTTTCATCAACACTCTGATAGTCCACACATTACAGAATGCCCCCAGATGTGCATCAGAAACTACTCCTGGTCTTCCAGGGAACGATCAAAGCGTAGACTGTTTGAGACATTACTCCAATGGAGGAAAGTGCGCATGGTGACTGTTGTATTCAATCATGATGCAATTTCTGTGTTTCATCAACACTCTGATAGTCCACACATTACAGAATGCCCCCAGATGTGCATCGGAAACTACTACTGGTCTTCCAGGTAACGATCAAAGCGTAAACTGTTCGAGACATTACTCCCATGGAGGAAAGTGCGCATGGTGACTGTTGTATTCAATCCTGATGCAATTTCTGTGTTTCATCAACACTCTGATAGTCCACACATTGCAGAATGTCCCCATATGTGCTTCGGAAACTACTACTGGTCTTCCAGGGAACGATCAAAGCGTAGACTGTTTGAGACATTACTCCCATGGAGGAAAGAGCGCATGGTGAATGTTGTATTCAATCCTGATGCAATTTCTGTGTTTCATCAACACTCTGATAGTCCACACATTACAGTATGGCCCCAGATGTGCATCGGAAATTTCTACTGGTCTTCCAGGGAACGATCAAAGCGTAAACTGTTTGAGACATTACTCCCATGGGGGAAAGTGCGCATGGTGACTGTTGTATTCAATCCTGATGCAATTTCTGTGTTTCATCAACACTCTGATAGTCCACACATTACAGAATGCCCCCAGATGTGCATCAGAAACTACTACTGGTCTCCCAGGGAACGATCAAAGCGTAAACTGTTTGAAACATTGCTCCAATGGAGGAAAGTGCGCATGGTGAATGTTGTGTTCAATCCTGATGCAATTTCTGTGTTTCATCAACACTCTGATAGTCCACACATTACAGAATGCCTCCAGATGTGCATCGGAAACTACTACAGGTCTTCCAGGGAACGATCAAAGCGTAGAAAGTTTGAGACATTACTCCCATGGAGTAAAGTGAGCACGGTGACTGTTGTATTCAATCCCGATGCAACTTCTGTGTTTGAACAACACTCTGATAGTTTACAGATTACAGAATGCCTCCAGATGTGCATCGGAAACTACTACTGGTCTTCCAGGGAACGATCAAAGCGTAGACTGTTTGAGACATTACTCCCATGGAGGAAAGAGCGCATGGTGACTGTTGTATTCAATCCCGATGCAATTTCTGTGTTTTCATCAACATTTTGAAGGTCCACAGATTACAGAATGCCTCCAGATGTGCATCGGAAACTACTACTAGTCTTGCAGGGAACGATCAAAGCGTTGACTGTTTGAGACATTACTCCCATGGAGGAAAGTGCGCATGGTAACTGTTGTATTCAATCCCGATAAAATTTCTGTGTTTCATCAACACTCAGATAGTCCACACATTAAAGAATGCCCACAGATGTGCATCGGAAACTACTACTGGTCTTCCAGGGAACGATCAAAGCGTAGACTGTTTGAGACATTACTCCCATGGAGGAAAGTGCGCATGGTGACTGTAGTATTGAATCCCGATGCCGTTTCTGTGTTTCATCAACACTCTGATAGTCCACACATTACAGAATGCCTCCAGATGTGCATCGGAAACTACTACTGGTCTTCCAGGGAACGATCAAAGCGTAAACTGTTTGAGACATTACTCCCATGGAGGAAAGTGTGCAAGGTGACTGTTGTATTCAATCGTGATGCAATTTCTGTGTTTCATCAACACTCTGATAGTCCACACATTACAGAATGTCAAAATATGTGCATCGGAAACTACTACTGGTCTTTCAGGGAACGATCAAAGCGTAGACTGTTTGAGACATTACTCCCATGTAGGAAAGTGCGCATGGTGTCTGTTGTATTCAATCCGGATTTAATTTCTGTGTTTCACCAACACTTTGAAGGTCCACAGATTACAGAATGCATCCAGATGTGCATCGGAAACTACTACTGGTCCTCCAGCAAAAGATCAAAGCGTAGACTGTTCCAGACATTACTCCCATGGAGGAAAGTGCGCATGGTGACTGTTGTATTCAATCCTGATGCAATTTCTGTGTTTCATCAACACTGCGATAGTCCACACATTACAGATTGCCCCCAGATGTGCGTCGGAAACGACTACTGGCTTTCCAGGTAACGATCAAAGCGTAAGCTGTTTGAGACATTACTCCCATGGAGGAAAGTGCGCTTGGTGACTGTTACATTCAATCCCGATGCAATTTCTGTGTTTCATCAACACTCTGATAGTCCACACATTACTAAAGCCCTCCAGATGTGCATCGGAAACTGCTACTGGTCTTCCAGGGAACGATCAAAGCGTAGACTGTTTGAGACATTACTCCCATGGAGGAAAGTGCCCATGGTGACTGTTGTATTCAATCCCGATGCAATTTCTGTGTTTCATCAACACTCTGATAGTCCACACATTACAGAATGGCCCCAGATGTGCATCGGAAATTTCTACTGGTCTTCCGGGGAACGATCAAAACCTAAACTGTTTGAGACATTACACCCATGGAGGAAAGTGCGCATGGTGACTGTTGCATTCAATCCTGATGCAATTTTTTTGTTTCATCAACACTCTGATAGTCCACACATTACAGAATGCCCCCAGATGTGCATCAGAAACTACTCCTGGTCTTCCAGGGAACGATCAAAGCGTAGACTGTTTGAGACATTACTCCAATGGAGGAAAGTGCGCATGGTGACTGTTGTATTCAATCCTGATGCAATTTCTGTGTTTCATCAACACTCTGATAGTCCACACATTACAGAATGCCCCCAGATGTGCATCGGAAACTACTACTGGTCTTCCAGGTAACGATCAAAGCGTAAACTGTTCGAGACATTACTCCCATGGAGGAAAGTGCGCATGGTGACTGTTGTATTCAATCCTGATGCAATTTCTGTGTTTCATCAACACTCTGATAGTCCACACATTGCAGAATGCCCCCATATGTGCTTCGGAAACTACTACTGGTCTTGCAGGGAACGATCAAAGCGTAGACTGTTTGAGACATTACTCCCATGGAGGAAAGAGCGCATGGTGAATGTTGTATTCAATCCTGATGCAATTTCTGTGTTTCATCAACACTCTGATAGTCCACACATTACAGTATGGCCCCAGATGTGCATCGGAAATTTCTACTGGTCTTCCAGGGAACGATCAAAGCGTAAACTGTTTGAGACATTACTCCCATGGGGGAAAGTGCGCATGGTGACTGTTGTATTCAATCCTGATGCAATTTCTGTGTTTCATCAACACTCTGATAGTCCACACATTACAGAATGCCCCCAGATGTGCATCAGAAACTACTACTGGTCTCCCAGGGAACGATCAAAGCGTAAACTGTTTGAAACATTGCTCCAATGGAGGAAAGTGCGCATGGTGAATGTTGTGTTCAATCCTGATGCAATTTCTGTGTTTCATCAACACTCTGATAGTCCACACATTACAGAATGCCTCCAGATGTGCATCGGAAACTACTACAGGTCTTCCAGGGAACGATCAAAGCGTAGAAAGTTTGAGACATTACTCCCATGGAGTAAAGTGAGCACGGTGACTGTTGTATTCAATCCCGATGCAACTTCTGTGTTTGAACAACACTCTGATAGTTTACAGATTACAGAATGCCTCCAGATGTGCATCGGAAACTACTACTGGTCTTCCAGGGAACGATCAAAGCGTAGACTGTTTGAGACATTACTCCCATGGAGGAAAGAGCGCATGGTGACTGTTGTATTCAATCCCGATGCAATTTCTGTGTTGTCATCAACATTTTGAAGGTCCACAGATTACAGAATGCCTCCAGATGTGCATCGGAAACTACTACTAGTCTTGCAGGGAACGATCAAAGCGTTGACTGTTTGAGACATTACTCCCATGGAGGAAAGTGCGCATGGTAACAGTTGTATTCAATCCCGATAAAATTTCTGTGTTTCATCAACACTCAGATAGTCCACACATTAAAGAATGCCCACAGATGTGCATCGGAAACTACTACTGGTCTTCCAGGGAACGATCAAAGCGTAGACTGTTTGAGACATTACTCCCATGGAGGAAAGTGCGCATGGTGACTGTAGTATTGAATCCCGATGCCGTTTCTGTGTTTCATCAACACTCTGATAGTCCACACATTACAGAATGCCTCCAGATGTGCATCGGAAACTACTACTGGTCTTCCAGGGAACGATCAAAGCGTAAACTGTTTGAGACATTACTCCCATGGAGGAAAGTGTGCAAGGTGACTGTTTTATTCAATCGTGATGCAATTTCTGTGTTTCATCAACACTCTGATAGTCCACACATTACAGAATGTCAAAAGATGTGCATCGGAAACTACTACTGGTCTTTCAGGGAACGATCAAAGCGTAGACTGTTTGAGACATTACTCCCATGTAGGAAAGTGCGCATGGTGTCTGTTGTATTCAATCCGGATTTAATTTCTGTGTTTCACCAACACTTTGAAGGTCCACAGATTACAGAATGCCTCGAGATGTGCATCGGAAACTACTACTGGTCCTCCAGGAAAAGATCAAAGCGTAGACTGTTCCAGACATTACTCCCATGGAGGAAAGTGCGCATGGTGACTGTTGTATTCAATCCTGATGCAATTTCTGTGTTTCATCAACACTGCGATAGTCCACACATTACAGATTGCCCCCAGATGTGCGTCGGAAACGACTACTGGCTTTCCAGGTAACGATCAAAGCGTAAGCTGTTTGAGACATTACTCCCATGGAGGAAAGTGCGCTTGGTGACTGTTACATTCAATCCCGATGCAATTTCTGTGTTTCATCAACACTCTGATAGTCCACACATTACTAAAGCCCTCCAGATGTGCATCGGAAACCGCTACTGGTCTTCCAGGGAACGATCAAAGCGTAGACTGTTTGAGACATTACTCCCATGGAGGAAAGTGCCCATGGTGACTGTTGTATTCAATCCCGATGCAATTTCTGTGTTTCATCAACACTCTGATAGTCCACACATTACAGAATGGCCCCAGATGTGCATCGGAAATTTCTACTGGTCTTCCGGGGAACGATCAAAACCTAAACTGTTTGAGACATTACACCCATGGAGGAAAGTGCGCATGGTGACTGTTGCATTCAATCCTGATGCAATTTTTTTGTTTCATCAACACTCTGATAGTCCACACATTACAGAATGCCCCCAGATGTGCATCAGAAACTACTCCTGGTCTTCCAGGGAACGATCAAAGCGTAGACTGTTTGAGACATTACTCCAATGGAGGAAAGTGCGCATGGTGACTGTTGTATTCAATCCTGATGCAATTTCTGTGTTTCATCAACACTCTGATAGTCCACACATTACAGAATGCCCCCAGATGTGCATCGGAAACTACTACTGGTCTTCCAGGTAACGATCAAAGCGTAAACTGTTCGAGACATTACTCCCATGGAGGAAAGTGCGCATGGTGACTGTTGTATTCAATCCTGATGCAATTTCTGTGTTTCATCAACACTCTGATAGTCCACACATTGCAGAATGCCGCCATATGTGCTTCGAAAACTACTACTGGTCTTCCAGGGAACGATCAAAGCGTAGACTGTTTGAGACATTACTCCCATGGAGGAAAGAGCGCATGGTGAATGTTGTATTCAATCCTGATGCAATTTCTGTGTTTCATCAACACTCTGATAGTCTACACATTACAGTATGGCCCCAGATGTGCATCGGAAATTTCTACTGGTCTTCCAGGGAACGATCAAAGCGTAAACTGTTTGAGACACTACTCCCATGGGGGAAAGTGCGCATGGTGACTGTTGTATTCAATCCTGATGCAATTTCTGTGTTTCATCAACACTCTGATAGTCCACACATTACAGAATGCCCCCAGATGTGCATCAGAAACTACTACTGGTCTCCCAGGGAACGATCAAAGCGTAAACTGTTTGAAACATTGCTCCAATGGAGGAAAGTGCGCATGGTGAATGTTGTGTTCGATCCTGATGCAATTTCTGTGTTTCATCAACACTCTGATAGTCCACACATTACAGAATGCCTCCGGATGTGCATCGGAAACTACTACAGGTCTTCCAGGGAACGATCAAAGCGGAGAAAGTTTGAGACATTACTCCCATGGAGTAAAGTGAGCACAGTGACTGTTGTATTCAATCCCGATGCAACTTCTGTGTTTGAACAACACTCTGATAGTTTACAGATTACAGAATGCCTCCAGATGTGCATCGGAAACTACTACTGGTCTTCCAGGGAACGATCAAACCGTAGACTGTTTGAGACATTACTCCCATGGAGGAAAGAGCGCATGGTGACTGTTGTATTCAATCCCGATGCAATTTCTGTGTTTTCATCAACATTTTGTAGGTCCACAGATTACAGAATGCCTCCAGATGTGCATCGGAAACTACTACTAGTCTTGCAGGGAACGATCAATGCGTTGACTGTTTGAGACATTACTCCCATGGAGGAAAGTGCGCATGGTGACTGTTGTATTCAATCCCGATGAAATTTCTGTGTTTCATCAACACTCAGATAGTCCACACATTAAAGAATGCCCACAGATGTGCATCGGAAATTTCTACTGGTCTTCCGGGGAACGATCAAAGCGTAGACTGTTCTAGACATTACTCCCATGGAGGAAAGTGCGCATGGTGTCTGTAGTATTGAATCCCGATGCAGTTTCTGTGTTTCATCAACACTCTGATAGTCCACACATTACAGAATGCCTCCAGATGTGCATCGGAAACTACTACTGGTCTTCCAGGGAACGATCAAAGCATAAACTGTTTGAGACATTACTCCCATGGAGGAAAGTGTGCAAGGTGACTGTTGTATTCAATCGTGATGCAATTTCTGTGTTTCATCAACACTCTGATAGTCCACACATTACAGAACGCCCACAGATGTGCATCGGAAACTACTACTGGTCTTTCAGGGAACGATCAAAGCGTAGACTGTTTGAGACATTACTCCCATGTAGGAAAGTGCGCATGGTGTCTGTTGTATTCAATCCGGATTTAATTTCTGTGTTTCACCAACACTTTGAAGGTCCACAGATTACAGAATGCCTCCAGATGTGCATCGGAAACTACTACTGGTCTTCCAGGTAACGATCAAAGCGTAAGCTGTTTGAGACATTACTCCCATGGAGGAAAGTGCGCTTGGTGACTGTTACATTCAATCCCGATGCAATTTCTGTGTTTCATCAACACTCTGATAGTCCACACATTACTAAAGCCCTCCAGATGTGCATTGGAAACTGCTACTGGTCTTCCAGGGAACGATCAAAGCGTAGACTGTTTGAGACATTACTCCCATGGAGGAAAGTGCCCATGGTGACTGTTGTATTCAATCCCGATGCAATTTCTGTGTTTCATCAACACTCTGATAGTCCACAGATTACAGAATGCCTCCAGATGTGCATCGGAAACTACTACTGGTCTTGCAGGGATCGATCAAATCGTAGACTGTTTGAGACATTACTCCCATGGAGGAAAGTGCGCATGGTGACTGTTGTATTCAATCCTGACGCAATTTCTGTGTTTCATCAACACTCTGATAGTCCACAATTTACAGAATGCCCCCAGGTGTGCTTCGGAAACTACTACTGGTCTTCCAGGGGACGATCAAAGCGTAAACTGTTTGAGACATGACTGCCATGGAGGAAAGTGCGCATGGTGACTGTTTTATTCAATCCCGATGCAATTTCTGTGTTTCATCAACACTCTGATAGTCCACACATTACAGAATGCCCCCAGATGTGCATCGGAAACTACTACTGGTCTTCCATGGAACGATCAAAGCGTAGACTGTTTGAGACATTACTCCCATTGAGGAAAGTGCGCATGGTGACTGTTGTATTCAATCCCGATGCAATTTCTGTGTTTCATCAACACTTTGAAGGTCCACAGATTACAGAATGCCTCCAGATGTGCATCGGAAACTGCTTTTGGTCTTGCAGGGAACGGTCAACGCGTAGACTCTTTGAGACATTACTCCCATGGAGGAAAGTGCGCAAGGTGACTGTTGTATTCAATCCCGATGCAATTTCTGTGTTTCATCAACACTCTGATAGTCCACACATTAAAGAATGCCCACAGATGTGCATCGGAAACTACTACTGGTCTTCCAGGGAACGATCAAAGCGTAGACTCTTTGTGACATTACTCCCATGGAGGAAAGTGCGCGTGGTGACTTTTGTATTCAATCCCGATGCAATTTCTGTGTTTCATCAACACTGTGAAGGTCCACAGAATACAGAATGCCTCCAAATGCGCATCGCAACCTACTACTGGTCTTCCAGGGAACGAGCAAAGCGTAAACTGTTTGAGACATTACTCCAATGGAGGAAAGGGCGCATGGTGACTGTTGTATTCAATCCCGATGCAATTTCTGTGTTTCATCAACACTCTGATAGTCCACACACTACAGAATGCCCCCAGATGTGCATCGGAAACTACTACTGGTCTTCCAGGGAACGATCAAAGCGTAGACTGTTTGAGACATTACTCCCATGGAGGAAAGAGCGCATGGTGAATGTTGTATTCAATCCTGATGCAATTTCTGTGTTTCATCAACGCTTTCAAAGTCCACAGATTTCACAATGCCTCCAGATGTGCATCGGAAACTGCTACTGGTCTTGCAGGGAACGATCAAAGCGTAGACTGTTTGAGACATTACTACCATGGAGGAAAGTGCGCATGGTGACTGTTGTAATCAATCCCGATGCAATTTCTGTGTTTCATCAACACTCTGATAGTCCACATATTACAGAATGCCTCCAGTTGTGCATCGGAAACTACTACAGGTGTTCTAGGGAACGATCAAAGCGTAGACAGTTTGAGACATTACTCCCATGGAGGAAAGTGCGCATGGTGACTGTTGTATTCAATCTCGATGCAATATCTGTGTTTCATCAACACTTTGAAGGTCCACAGATTACAGAATGCCTCCAGACGTGCATCGGAAACTGCTACTGGTCTTGCAGGGAACGATCAAAGCGTAGACTGTTTGAGACATTACTCCCATGGAGGAAACTGCGCATGGTGACTGTAGTATTCAATCCCGATGCAGTTTCTGTGTTACATCAACACTCTGATAGTCCACACATTACAGAACGCCCACAGATGTGCATCGGAAACTACTACTGGTCTTCCAGGGAACGATCAAAGCGTAAACTGTTTGGGGCATTACTCCCATGGAGGAAAGTGCGCATGGTGACTGTTTTATTCAATCCTGATGCAATTTCTGTGTTTCATCAACACTCTGATAGTCCACACATTACAGAATGTCCCCAGATGTGCATCGGAAACTACTACTGATCTTCCAGGGAACGATCAAAGCGTAAACTGTTTGAGACATTACTCCCATGGAGGAAAGGGCGCATGGTGACTTTTGTATTCAATCCCGATGCAATTTCTGTGTTTCATCAACACTCTGATATTCCACACATTAAAGAATGCCCACAGATGTGCATCGTAAAGTACTACTGGTCTTCCAGGGAACGATCAAATCGTAGACTGTTAGAGACATTACTCCAATGGAGGAAAGTGCGCATGGTGACTGTAGTATTCAATCCCGATGCAGTTTCTGTCTTTCATCGGCATTCTGATAGTCCACACATTACAGAAGGCCCACAGATGTGCATCGGAAACTACTACTGGTCTTCTAGGGAACGATCAAAGCGTAAACTTTTTGAGACATTACTCCCATGGAGGAAAGTGCGCAAGGTGACTGTTGTATTCAATCCTGATGCAATTTCTGTGTTTCATCAACACTCTGATAGTCGACACATTACAGAATGTCAGAAGATTGTCATCGGAAACTACTACTGGTCTTCCAGGGAACGATCAAAGCGTAGACTGTTTTGAGACATTACTCCCATGGAGGAAAGTGCGCATGGTGTCTGTTGAATTCAATCCGGATTTAATTTCTGTGTTTCATCAACACTTTGAACGACCACAGATTACAGAATGCCTCCAGATGGGCATCGGAAACTACTACTGGTCCTCCAGGAAAAGACCAAAGCGTAGACTGTTTGAGACACTACTCCCATGGAGGAAAGTGCGCAAGGTGACTGTTGTATTCAATCCTAATGCAATTTCTGTGTTTCATCAACACTCTGATAGTCCACACATTACAGAATGCCTCCAGATGTGCATCGGAAACTACTACAGGTCTTCCAGGGAACGATCAAAGCGTAGACTGTTTGAGACATTACTCCCATGGGGGAAAGTGCGCATGGTGACTGTTGTATTCAATCCCGATGCAATATCTGTGTTTCATCAACACTTTGAAGGTCCACAGATTACAGAATGCCTATAGATGTGCATCGGAAACTGCTACTGGTCTTGCAGGGAACAATCACAGCGTAGACTGTTTGAGACATTACTCCCATGGAGGAAAGTGCGCATGGTGACTGTTGTATTCGATCCCGATGCAGTTTCTGTGTTACATCAACACTCTGATAGTCCGAACATTACAGAATGCACACAGATGTGCATCGGAAACTACTACTGGTCTTCCAGGGAACGATCAAAGCGTAAACTGTTTGGGGCATTACTCCCATGGAGGAAAGTGCGCATGGTAACTGTTTTATTCAATCCTAATGCAATTTCTGTGTTTCATCAACACTCTGATAGTCCACACATTACAGAAGGCCCACAGATGTGCATCGGAAACTACTACTGGTCTTCTAGGGAACGATCAAAGCGTAAACTGTTTGAGACATTACTCCCATGGAGGAAAGTGCGCAAGGTGACTGTTGTATTCAATCCTGATGCAATTTCTGTGTTTCATCAACACTCTGATAGTCGACACATTACAGAATGTCAGAAGATGTGCATCGGAAACTACTACTGGTCTTCCAGGGAACGATCAAAGCGTAGACTGTTTTGAGACATTACTCCCATGGAGGAAAGTGCGCATGGTGTCTGTTGAATTCAATTCGGATTTAATTTCTGTGTTTCATCAACACTTTGAAGGACCACAGATTACAGAATGCCTCCAGATGGGCATCGGAAACTACTACTGGTCCTCCAGGAAAAGATCAAAGCGTAGACTGTTTGAGACACTACTCCCATGGAGGAAAGTGCGCATGGTGACCGTTATATTCAATCCTGATGCAATTTCTGTGTTTCATCAACACTCTGATAGTCCACACATTACAGAATGTCAGAAGATGTGCATCGGAAACTACTACTGGTCTTCCAGGGAACGATCAAAGCGTAGACTGTTTGAGACATTACTCCCATGGAGGAAAGTGCGGATGGTGACTGGTATATTCAATCCCGATGCAATTTCTGTGTTTCATCAACACTCTGATAGTCCACACATTAAAGAATGCCCACAGATGTCCATCGGAAACTACTACTGGTCTTCCAGGGAACGATCAAAGCGTAGACTGTTTGAGACATTACTCCCATGGAGGAAAGTGCGCATGGTGAATGTTGTATTCAATCCTGATGCAATTTCTGTGTTTCATCAACACTCTGATAGTCCACACATTACAGAATGCCGCCAGGTGTGCATCGGAAACTACTACTGGTGTTCCAGGGAACGATCAAAGCGTAAACTGTTTGAGACATTACTCCCATGGAGGAAAGTGCGCATGGTGAATGTTGTATTCAATCCTAATGCAATTTCTGTGTTTCATCAACACTCTGATAGTCCACACATTACAGAATGTCCCCAGATGTGCATCGGAAACTACTACTGATCTTCCATTGAACGATCAAAGCGTAAACTGTTTGAGACATTACTCCCATGGAGGAAAGGGCGCATGGTGACTGTTGTATTCAATCCCGATGCAATTTCTGTGTTTCATCAACACTCTGATAGTCCACACATTACAGAATGCCCCCAGATGTGCATCAGAAACTACTCCTGGTCTTCCAGGGAACGATCAAAGCGTGAATTGTTTGAGACATTACTCCAATGGAGGAAAGTGCGCATGGTGACTTGTATTCAATCCTGATGCAATGTCTGTGTTTCATCAACACTCTGATAGTCCACACATTACAGAATGCCCCCAGATGTGCATCGGAAACTACTACTGGTCTTCCAGGTAACGATCAAAGCGTAAACTGTTCGAGACATTACTCCCATGGAGGAAAGTGCGCATGGTGACTGTTGTATTCAATCCTGATGCAATTTCTGTGTTTCATCAACACTCTGATAGTCCACACATTACAGAATGTCAGAAGATGTGCATCGGAAACTACTACTGGTCTTGCAGTGAACGATCAAAGCGTAGACTGTTTGAGACATTACTCCCATGGAGGAAAGTGAGCATGGTGACTGTTGTATTCAATCCTGATGCATGTCTCTGTTTCATCAACACTCTGATAGTCCACACATTACAGAATGCCCCCAGGTGTGCATCGGAGACTACTACTGGTGTTCCAGGGAACGATCAAAGCGTAAACTGTTTGAGACATTACTCCCATGGAGGAAAGTGCGCATGGTGAATGTTGTATTCAATCCTAATGCAATTTCTGTGTTTCATCAACACTCTGATAGTCCACACATTACAGAATGCCTCCAGATGTGCATCGGAAACTACTACAGGTCTTCCAGGGAACGATCAAAGCGTAGACTGTTTGAGACATTACTCCCATGGGGGAAAGTGCGCATGGTGACTGTTGTATTCAATCCCGATGCAATATCTGTGTTTCATCAACACTTTGAAGGTCCACAGATTACAGAATGCCTCCAGATGTGCATCGGAAACTGCTACTGGTCTTGCAGGGAACAATCAAAATGTAGACTGTTTGAGACATTACTCCCATGGAGGAAAGTGCGCATGGTGACTGTTGTATTCGATCCCGATGCAGTTTCTGTGTTACATCAACACTCTGATAGTCCGAACATTACAGAATGCACACAGATGTGCATCGGAAACTACTACTGGTCTTCCAGGGAACGATCAAAGCGTAAACTGCTTGGGGCATTACTCCCATGGAGGAAAGTGCGCATGGTAACTGTTTTATTCAATCCTAATGCAATTTCTGTGTTTCATCAACACTCTGATAGTCCACACATTACAGAATGTCCCCAGATGTGCATCGGAAACTACTACTGATCTTCCAGGGAACGATCAAAGCGTAAACTGTTTGAGACATTACTCCCATGGAGGAAAGGGCGCATGGTGACTGTTGTATTCAATCCCGATGTAATTTCTGTGTTTCATCAACACTCTGATAGTCCACACATTTCAGAATGTCCCCAGATGTGCATCGGAAACTACTACTGATCTTCCAGGGAACGATCAAAGCGTAAACTGTTTGAGACATTACTCCCATGGAGGAAAGGGCGCATGGTGACTGTTGTATTCAATCCCGATGCAATTTCTGTGTTTCATCAACACTCTGATAGTCCACACATTACAGAATGCCCCCAGATGTGCATCAGAAACTACTCCTGGTCTTCCAGGGAACGATCAAAGCGTAAACTGTTTGAGACATTACTCCAATGGAGGAAAGTGCGCATGGTGACTTGTATTCAATCCTGATGCAATTTCTGTGTTTCATCAACACTCTGATAGTCCACACATTACAGAATGCCCCCAGATGTGCATCGGAAACTACTACTGGTGTTCCAGGTAACGATCAAAGCGTAAACTGTTCGAGTCATTACTCCCATGGAGGAAAGTGCGCATGGTGACTGTTGTATTCAATCCTGATGCAATTTCTGTGTTTCATCAACACTCTGATAGTCCACACATTACAGAATGCCCCCATATGTGCGTCGGAAACTACTACTGGTCTTCCAGGTAACGATCAAAGCGTAAACTGTTTGAGACATTACTCCCGTGGAGGAAAGTGCGCATGGTGCCTATTGTATTCAATCCCGATGCAACGTCTGTGTTTGAACAACACTCTGATAGTTTACAGATTACGGAATGCCTCCAGATGTGCATCGGAAACTACTCCTGGTCTTCCAGGGAACGATCAAAGCGTAGACTGTTTGAGACATTACTCCCATGGAGGAAAGTGCGCATGGTGACTGTTGTATACAATCTCGATGCAATTTCTGTGTTTCATCAACACTCTGATAGTCCACACATTAAGAATGCCCACAGATGTGCATCGGAAACTACTACTGGTCTTCCAGGGAACGAACAAAGCGTAGAATGTTTGAGACAATACTCCCATGGAGGAAAGCGCGCATGGTGACTGTAGTATTCAATCCCGATGCAGTTTCTGTGTTTCATCAACACTCTGATAGTCCACACATTGCAGAATGCCCACAGACGTGCATCGGAAACTACTACTGGTCTTCCAGGGAACGATCAAAGCGTAAACTGTTTGAGACATTACTCCCATGGAGGAAAGTGCGCAAGGTGACTGTTGTATTCAATCCTGATGCAATTTCTGTGTTTCATCAACACTCTGATAGTCCACACATTACAGAATGTCAGAAGATGTGCATCGGAAACTACTACTGGTCTTGCAGGGAACGATCAAAGTGTAGACTCTTTGAGACATTACTCCCATGGAGGAAAGTGCGCATGGTGACTGTTGTATTCAGTCCTGATGCATTTCTGTGTTTCATCAACACTCTGATAGTCCACACATTACATAATGCCCCCAGGTGTGCATCGGAAACTACTACTGGTGTTCCAGGGAAGGATCAAAGCGTAAACTGTATGAGACATTACTCCCATGGAGGAAAGTGTGCATGGTGAATGTTGTATTCAATCCTAATGCAATTTCTGTGTTTCAACAACACTCTGATAGTCCACACATTACAGAATGCCTCCAGATGTGCATCGGAAACTACTACAGGTCTTCCAGGGATCGATCAAAGCGTAGACTGTTTGAGACATTTCTCCCATGGAGGAAAGTGCGCATGGTGACTGTTGTATTCAATCTCGATGCAATATCTGTGTTTCATCAACACTTTGAAGGTACACAGATCACAGAATGCCTCCAGATGTGCATCGGAAACTGCTACTGGTCTTGCAGGGAACGATCAAAGCGTAGACTGTTTGAGACATTACTCCCATGGAGGAAAGTGCGCATGGTGACTGTTGTATTCAATCCCGATGCAGTTTCTGTGTTACATCAACACTCTGATAGTCCAAACATTACAGAATGCCCACAGATGTGCATCGGAAACTACTACTGGTCTTCCAGGGAACGATCAAAGCGTAAACTGTTTGGGGCATTACTCCCATGGAGGAAAGTGCGCATGGTGACTGTTTTATTCAATCCTAATGCAATTTCTGTGTTTCATCAACACTCTGATAATCCACACATTACAGAATGTCCCCAGATGTGCATCGGAAACTACTACTGATCTTCCATTGAACGATCAAAGCGTAAACTGTTTGAGACATTACTCCAATGGAGGAAAGTGCGCATGGTGAATGTTGTATTCAATCCTGATGCAATTTCTGTGTTTCATCAACACTCTGATAGTCCACACATTAGAGAATGCCCCCAGATGTGCATCGGAAACTACTACTGGTCTTCCAGGTAACGATCAAAGCGTAAACTGTTCGAGACATTACTCCCATGGAGGAAAGTGCGCATGGTGACTGTTGTATTCAATCCTGATGCAATTTCTGTGTTTCATCAACACTCTGATAGTCCACACATTACAGAATGCCCACAGACGTGCATCGGAAACTACTACTGGTCTTCCAGGGAACGATCAAAGCGTAAACTGTTTGAGACATTACTCCCATGGAGGAAAGTGTGCAAGGTGACTGTTGTATTCAATCCCGATGCAATTTCTGTGTTTCATCAACACTCTGATAGTCCACACATTACAGAATGTCAGAAGATGTACATCGGAAACTACTACTGGTCTTGCAGGGAACGATCAAAGCGTAGACTGTTTGAGACATTACTCCCATGGAGGAAAGTGCGCATGGTGACTGTTGTATTCAATCCTGATGCATTTCTGTGTTTCATCAACACTCTGATAGTCCACACATTACAGAATGCCCCCAGGTGTGCATCGGAAACTACTACTGGTGTTCCAGGGAACGATCAAAGCGTAAACTGTTTGAGACATTACTCCCATGGAGGAAAGTGCGCATGGTGAATGTTGTATTCAATCCTAATGCAATTTCTGTGTTTCAGCAACACTCTGATAGTCCACACATTACAGAATGCCTCCAGATGTGCATCGGAAACTACTACAGGTCTTCCAGGGAACGATCAAAGCGTAGACTGTTTGAGACATTACTCCCATGGGGGAAAGTGCGCATGGTGACTGTTGTATTCAATCCCGATGCAATATCTGTGTTTCATCAACACTTTGAAGGTCCACAGATTACAGAATGCCTCCAGATGTGCATCGGAAACTGCTACTGGTCTTGCAGGGAACAATCAAAGCGTAGACTGTTTGAGACATTACTCCCATGGAGGAAAGTGCGCATGGTGACTGTTGTATTCGATCCCGATGCAGTTTCTGTGTTACATCAACACTCTGATAGTCCGAACATTACAGAATGCACACAGATGTGCATCGGAAACTACTACTGGTCTTCCAGGGAACGATCAAAGCGTAAACTGCTTGGGGCATTACTCCCATGGAGGAAAGTGCGCATGGTAACTGTTTTATTCAATCCTAATGCAATTTCTGTGTTTCATCAACACTCTGATAGTCACCACATTACAGAATGTCCCCAGATGTGCATCGGAAACTACTACTGATCTTCCAGGGAACGATCAAAGCGTAAACTGTTTGAGACATTACTCCCATGGAGGAAAGGGCGCATGGTGACTGTTGTATTCAATCCCGATGTAATTTCTGTGTTTCATCAACACTCTGATAGTCCACACATTACAGAATGTCCCCAGATGTGCATCGGAAACTACTACTGATCTTCCAGGGAACGATCAAAGCGTAAACTGTTTGAGACATTACTCCCATGGAGGAAAGGGCGCATGGTGACTGTTGTATTCAATCCCGATGCAATTTCTGTGTTTCATCAACACTCTGATAGTCCACACATTACAGAATGCCCCCAGATGTGCATCAGAAACTACTCCTGGTCTTCCAGGGAACGATCAAAGCGTAAACTGTTTGAGACATTACTCCAATGGAGGAAAGTGCGCATGGTGACTTGTATTCAATCCTGATGCAATTTCTGTGTTTCATCAACACGCTGATAGTCCACACATTACAGAATGCCCCCAGGTGTGCATCGGAAACTACTACTGGTCTTCCAGGTAACGATCAAAGCGTAAACTGTTTGAGACATTACTCCCGTGGAGGAAAGTGCGCATGGTGCCTATTGTATTCAATCCCGATGCAACTTCTGTGTTTGAACAACACTCTGATAGTTTACAGATTACGGAATGCCTCCAGATGTGCATCGGAAACTACTCCTGGTCTTCCAGGGAACGATCAAAGCGTAAACTGTTTGAGACATTACTCCAATGGAGGAAAGTGCGCATTAAGACTGTTGTATACAATCATGATGCAATTTCTGTGTTTCATCAACACTCTGATAGTCCACACATTACAGAATGCCCCCAGATGTGCATCGGAAACTACTACTGGTCTTCCAGGGAACGATCAAAGCGTAGACTGTTTGAGACATTACTCCCATGGAGGAAAGTGCGCATGGTGACTGTTGTATACAATCTCGATGCAATTTCTGTGTTTCATCAACACTCTGATAGTCCACACATTAAGAATGCCCACAGATGTGCATCGGAAACTACTACTGGTCTTCCAGGGAACGAACAATGCGTAGACCGTTTGAGACATTACTCCCATGGAGGAAAGTGCGCAAGGTGACTGTTGTATTCAATCCTGATGCAATTTCTGTGTTTCATCAACACTCTGATAGTCCACACATTACAGAATGTCAGAAGATGTGCATCGGAAACTACTACTGGTCTTGCAGGGAACGATCAAAGCGTAGACTCTTTGAGACATTACTCCCATGGAGGAAAGTGCGCATGGTGACTGTTGTATTCAGTCCTGATGCATTTCTGTGTTTCATCAACACTCTGATAGTCCACACATTACAGAATGCCCCCAGGTGTGCATCGGAAACTACTACTGGTGTTCCAGGGAACGATCAAAGCGTAAACTGTTTGAGACATTACTCCCATGGAGGAAAGTGCGCATGGTGAATGTTGTATTCAATCCTAATGCAATTTCTGTGTTTCATCAACACTCTGATAGTCCACACATTACAGAATGCCTCCAGATGTGCATCGGAAACTACTACAGGTCTTCCAGGGAACGATCAAAGCGTAGTCTGTTTGAGACATTACTCCCATGGGGGAAAGTGCGCATGGTGACAGTTGTATTCAATCCCGATGTAATATCTGTGTTTCATCAACACTTTGAAGGTCCACAGATTACAGAATGCCTCCAGATGTGCATCGGAAACTGCTACTGGTCTTGCAGGGAACAATCAAAGCGTAGACTGTTTGAGACATTACTCCCATGGAGGAAAGTGCGCATGGTGACTGTTGTATTCAATCCCGATGCAGTTTCTGTGTTACATCAACACTCTGATAGTCCGAACATTACAGAATGCACACAGATGTGCATCGGAAACTACTACTGGTCTTCCAGGGAACGATCAAAGCGTAAACTGTTTGGGGCATTACTCCCATGGAGGAAAGTGCGCATGGTAACTGTTTTATTCAATCCTAATGCAATTTCTGTGTTTCATCAACACTCTGATAGTCCACACATTACAGAATGTCCCCAGATGTGCATCGGAAACTACTACTGGTCTTCCAGGTAAAGATCAAAGCGTAAACTGTTCGAGACATTACTCCCATGGAGGAAAGGGCGCATGGTGACTGTTGTATTCAATCCTGATGCAATTTCTGTGTTTTATCAACACTCCGATAGTCCACACATTACAGAATGCCCCCATATGTGCGTCGGAAACTACTACTGATCTTCCAGGTAACGATCAAAGCGTAAACTGTTTGAGACATTGCTCCCGTGGAGGAAAGTGCGCATTTTGCCTATTGTATTCAATCCCGATGCAACTTCTGTGTTTGAACTACACTCTGATAGTTTACAGATTACAGAATGCCTCCAGATGTGCTTCGGAAACTACTCCTGGTCTTCCAGGGAACGATCAAAGCGTAAACTGTTTGAGGCATTACTCCAATGGAGGAAAGTGCGCATGGTGACTGTTGTATTCAATCATGATGCAATTTCTGGGTTTCATCAACACTCTGACAGTCCACACATTACAGAATGCCCCCAGATGTGCATCGGAAACTAATACTGGTCTTCCAGGGAACGATCAAAGCGTAGACTGTTTGAGACATTACTCCCATGGAGGAAAGTGCGCATGGTGACTGTTGTATTCAATCCCGATGCAGTTTCTGTGTTTCATCAACACTTTGAAGGTCCACAGATTACAGAATGCCTCCAGATGTGCATCGGAAACTGCTTTTGGTCTTGCAGGGAACGGTCAAAGCGTAGACTGTTTGAGACATTACTCCCATGGAGGAAAGTGCGCAAGGTGACTGTTGTATTCAATCCCGATGCAATTTCTGTGTTTCATCAACACTCTGATAGTCCACACATTAAAGAATGCCCACAGATGTGCATCGGAAACTACTACTGGTCTTCCAGGGAACGATCAAAGAATAGACTCTTTGAGACATAACTCCCATGGAGGAAAGAGCGCATGGTGACTGTTGTATTGAGTCCCGATGCAATTGCTGTGTTTCATCAACACTTCGAAGGTCCAAAGATTACAGAACGCCTCCAGATGTGCATCGGAAACTAATACTGGTCTTCCACTAAACGATCAAACCGTACACTGTTTGAGACATTACTCCCATGGAGGAGAGTGCGCATGGTGACTGTTGTATTCAATCCCGAGGCAATTTCTGTGTTTCATCAACACTTTGAGGGTCCACAGATTACAGAATGCCTCCAGATGTGCATCGGAAAGTACTACTGGTCTTGCAGGGAACGATCAAAGCGTACACTGTTTGAGACATTACTCCCATGGAGGAAAGTGCGCATGGTGACTGTTGTATTCAATCCTGACGCAATTTCTGTGTTTCATCAACACTGTGATAGTCCACACTTTACAGAATGCCCCCAGGTGTGCTTCGGAAACTACTACTGGTCTTCCAGGGGACGATCAAAGCGTAAACTGTTTGAGACATTACTCCCATGGAGGAAAGTGCGCATGGTGACTGTTGTATTCAATCCCGATGCAATTTCTGTGTTTCATCAACACTCTGATACTCCACACATTAAAGAATGCCCACAGATGTGCATCGGAAACTACTACTGGTCTTCCAGGGAACGATCAAAGCGTAGATTGGTTGTGACATTACTCCCATGGAGGAAAGTGCGCATGGTGACTGTTGTATTCAATCCTGATGCAATATCTGTGTTTCATCAGCACTCTGATAGTCCCCACATTACAGAATGCGCCCAGATGACCGTCGGAAACTACTACTGGTCTTCCAGGGAACGATCAAAGCGTAAACTGTTTGGGGCATTACTCCCATGGAGAAAAATGCGCATGGTGACTGTTATATTCAATCCTGATGCAATTTCTGTGTTTCATCAACACTCTGATAGTCCACACATTACAGAATGCCTCCAGATGTGCATCGGAAACTACTACAGGTCTTCCAGGGAACGATCAAAGCGTAGACTGTTTGAGACATTACTCCCATGGAGGGAAGTGCGCATGGTGACTGTTGTATTCAATCCCGATGCAATTTCTGTGTTTCATCAACACTTTGAAGGTCCACAGATTACAGAATGCCTCCAGATGTGCATCGGATACTGCTACTGGTCTTGCAGGGAACGATCAAAGCGTAGACTGTTTGAGACATTACTCCAATGGAGGAAAGTGCGCATGGTGACTGTTGTATTCAATCCCGATGCAATATCTGTGTTTCATCAACACTCTGATAGTCCACACATTACAGAATGTCCCCAGATGTGCATCGGAAACTACTACTGGTCTTCCAGGGAACGATCAAAGCGTAAACTGTTTGAGACATTACTCCCATGGAGGAAAGGGCGCATTGTGACTGTTGTATTCAATCCCGATGCAATTTCTGTGTTTCATCAACACTCAGATACTCCACACATTAAAGAATGCTCAGAGATGTGCATCGGAAACTACAACTTTTCTTCCAGGGAACGATCAAAGCGTAGACTGGTTGTGACATTACTACCATGGAGGAAAGTGCGCATGGTGACTGTTGTATTCAATCCTGATGCAATATCTGTGTTTCATCAACACTCTGATAGTCCCCACATTACAGAATGCGCCCAGATGACCGTCGGAAACTACTACTGGTCTTCCAGGGAACGATCAAAGCGTAAACTGTTTGGGGCATTACTCCCATGGAGGAAAGTGCGCATGGTGACTGTTGTATTCAATCCTGATGCAATTTCTGTGTTTCATCAACACTCTGATAGTCCACACATTACAGAATGTCCCCAGATGTGCATCGGAAACTACTACTGATCTTCCAGGGAACGATCAAAGCGTAGACTGTTTGAGACATTACTCCCATGGAAAAAGTGCGCATGGTGACTGTAGTACTCAATCCCGATGCAGTTTCTGTGTTTCATCAACACTCTAATAGTAGACACATTTCAGAATGCCCACAGATGTGCATCGGAAACTACTACTGGTCTGCTAGGGAACGATCAAATCGTAAACAGTTTGAGACATTACTGCCATGGAGGAAAGTGCGCATGCTGAATGTTGTATACAATCCTAATACAATTTCTGTGTTTCATCAACACACTGATAGTCCACACATTACAGAATGCCCCCAGATGTGCATCGGAAACTGCTACTGGTCTTCCAGGGAACGATCAAAGCGTAGACTGTTTGAGACATTACTCCCATGGAGGAAAGCGCGCATGGTGACTGTAGTATTCAATCCCGATGCAGTTTCTGTGTTTCATCAACACTCTGATAGTCCACACATTACAGAAGGCCCACAGATGTGCATCGGAAACTACTACTGGTCTTCGAGGGAACGATCAAAGCGTAAACTGTTTGAGACATTACTCCCATGGAGGAAAGTGCGCAAGGTGACTGTTGTATTCAATCCTGATGCAATTTCTGTGTTTCATCAACACTCTGATAGTCCACATATTACAGAATGTCAGAAAATGTGCATCAGAAACTACTACTGGTCTTGCAGGGAACGATCAAAGCGTAGACTGTTTGAGACATTACTCCCATGGAGGAAAGTGCGCATGGTGACTGTTGTATTCAATCCTGATGCAATTTCTGTGTTTCATCAACACTCTGATAGTCCACACATTACAGAATGCCCCCAGGTTTGCATCGGAAACTACTATTGGTGTTCCAGGGAACGATCAAAGCGTAAACTGTTTGAGACATTACTCCCATGGAGGAAAGTGCGCATGCTGAATGTTGTATACAATCCTAATACAATTTCTGTGTTTCATCAACACACTGATAGTCCACAAATTACAGAATGCCTCCAGATGTGCATCGGAAACTTCTACAGGTCTTCCAGGGAACGATCAAAGCGTAGACTGTTTGAGACATTACTCCCATGGAGGAAAGTGCGCGTGGTGACTGTTGTATTCAATCCTGATGCAATTTCCGTGTTTCATCAACACTCTGATAGTCCACACATTACAGAATGTCCCCAGATGTGCATCGCAAACTACTACTGATCTTCCAGGGAACGATCAAAGCGTAGACTGTTTGAGACATTACTGCCATGGAAAAAGTGCGCATGGTGACTGTAGTACTCAATCCCGATGCAGTTTCTGTGTTTCATCAACACTCTAATAGTAGACACATTACAGAATGCCCACAGATGTGCATCGGAAACTACTACTGGTCTGCTAGGGAACGATCAAAGCGTAAACTGTTTGAGACATTACTCCCATGGAGGAAAGTGCGCAAGGTGACTGTTGTATTCAATCCTGATGCAATTTCTGTGTTTCATCAACACTCTGATAGTCGACACATAACAGAATGTCAGAAGATGGGCATCGGAAACTACTACTGATCTTCCAGGGAGCGATCAAAGCGTAAACTGTTTGAGACATTACTCCCATGGAGGAAAGGTCACATGGTGACTGTTGTATTCAATCGCGATGCAATTTCTGTGTTTCATCAACACTCTGATAGTCCACACATTAAAGAAAGACCACAGATGTGCATCGGAAACTACTACTGGTCTTCCAGGGAACGATCAAAGCGTAGACTGTTTGAGACATTACTCCCATGGAGGAAAGCGCGCATGGTGACTGTAGTATTCAATCCCGATGCAGTTTCTGTGTTTCATCAACACTCTGATAGTCCACACATTACAGAATGCCCACAGATGTGCATCGGAAACTACTACTGGTCTTCCAATGAACGATCAAAGCGTAAACTGTTTGAGACATTACTCCCATGGAGGAAAGTGCGCAAGGTGACTGTTGTATTCAATCCTGATGCAATTACTGTGTTTCATCAACACTCTGATAGTCGACACATTACAGAATGCCACCATATGTGCATCGGAAACTACTACTGATCTTCCAGGGAACGATCAAAGCGTAAACTGTTTGAGACATTACTCCCATGGAGGAAAGTGCGCAAGGTGACTGTTGTATTCAATCCCGATGCAATTTCTGTGTTTCATCAACACTCTGATAGTCCACACATTAAAGAATGACCACAGATGTGCATCGGAAACTACTACTGGTCCTCCAGGAAGAGATCAAAGCGTAGACTGTTTGAGACATTACTCCCATGGAGGAAAGTGCGCAAGGTGACTGTTGTATTCAATCCCGATGCAATTTCTGTGTTTCATCAACACTCTGATAGTCCACACATTACAGAATGCCCACAGATGTGCATCGGAAACTACTACTGGTCTTCCAGGGAACGATCAAAGCGTAAACTGTTTGAGACATTACTCCCATGGAGGAAAGTGCGCAAGGTGACTGTTGTATTCAATCCTGATGCAATTTCTGTGTTTCATCAACACTCTGATAGTCCACACATTACAGAATGTCAGAAAATGTGCATCGGAAACTACTAGTGGTCTTGCAGGGAACGATCAAAGCGTAGACTTTTTGAGACATTACTCCCATGGAGGAAAGTGCGCATGGTGACTGTTGTATTCAATCCTGATGCAATTTCTGTGTTTCATCAACACTCTGATAGTCCACACATTACAGAATGCCCCCAGGTGTGCATCGGAAACTACTACTGGTGTTCCAGGGAACGATCAAAGCGTAAACTGTTTGAGACATTACTCCCATGGAGGATAGTGCGCATGGTGAATGTTGTATAAAATCCTAATGCAATTTCTGTGTTTCATCAACACTCTGATAGTCCACACATTACAGAATGCCTCCAGATGTGCATCGGAAACTTCTACAGGTCTTCCAGGGAACGATCAAAGCGTAGACTGTTTGAAACATTACGCCCGTGGAGGAAAGTGCGCGTGGTGACTGTTGTATTCAATCCTGATGCAATTTCTGTGTTACATCAACACTCTGATAGTCCACACATTACAGAATGTCCCCAGATGTGCATCGGAAACTACTACTGATCTTCCAGGGAACGATCAAAGCGTAGACTGTTTGAGACATTACTCCCATGGAAAAAGTGCGCATGGAGACTGTAGTACTCAATCCCGATGCAGTTTCTGTGTTTCATCAACACTCTAATAGTAGACACATTACAGAATGCCCACAGATGGGCATCGGAAACTACTACTGGTCTGCTAGGGAACGATCAAAGCGTAAACTGTTTGAGACATTACTCCCATGGAGGAAAGTGCGCAAGGTGACTGTTGTATTCAATCCTGATGCAATTTCTGTATTTCATCAACACTCTGATAGTCGACACATTACAGAATGTCAGAAGATGTACATCGGAAACTACTACTGATCTTCCAGGGAACGATCAAAGCGTAAACTGTTTGAGACATTACTCCCTTGGAGGAAAGGTCGCATGGTGACTGTTGTATTCAATCCCGATGCAATTTCTGTGTTTCATCAACACTCTGATAGTCCACACATTAAAGAATGACCACAGATGTGCATCGGAAACTACTACTGGTCCTCCAGGAAGAGATCAAAGCGTAGACTGTTTGAGACATTACTCCCATGGAGGAAAGTGCGCATGGTGATTGTTGTATTCAATCCCGATGAAATTTCTGTGTTTCATCAACACTCTGATAGTCCACACATTAAAGAATGCCCACAGATGTGCATCGGAAACTTCTACAGGTCTTCCAGGGAACGATCAAAGCGTAGACTGTTTGAGACATTACTCCCATGGAGGAAAGTGCGCGTGGTGACTGTTGTATTCAATCCTGATGCAATTTCTGTGTTTCATCAACACTCTGATAGTCCACACATTACAGAATGTCCCCAGATGTGCATCGGAAACTACTACTGATCTTCCAGGGAACGATCAAAGCGTAGACTGTTTGAGACATTACTCCCATGGAAAAAGTGCGCATGGTGACTGTAGTACTCAATCCCGATGCAGTTTCAGTGTTTCATCAACACTCTAATAGTAGACACATTACAGAATGCCCACAGATGTGCATCGGAAACTACTACTGGTCTGCTAGGGAACGATCAAAGCGTAAACTGTTTGAAACATTACTCCCATGGAGGAAAGTGCGCAAGGTGACTGTTGTATTCAATCCTGATGCAATTTCTGTGTTCCATCAACACTCTGATAGTCGACACATTACAGAATGTCAGAAGATGTGCATCGGAAACTACTACTGATCTTCCAGGGAACGATCAAAGCGTAAACTGTTTGAGACATTACTCCCATGGAGGAAAGGTCGCATGGTGACTGTTGTATTCAATCCCGATGCAATTTCTGTGTTTCATCAACACTCTGATAGTCCACACATTAAAGAATGACCACAGATGTGCATCGGAAACTACTACTGGTCCTCCAGGAAGAGATCAAAGCGTAGACTGTTTGAGACATTACTCCCATGGAGGAAAGTGCGCAAGGTGACTGTTGTATTCAATCCCGATGCAATTTCTGTGTATCATCAACACTCTGATAGTCCACACATTAAAGAATGCCAACAGATGTGCATCGGAAACTACTACTGGTCTTCCAGGGAACGATCAAACATAGACTGTATGAGACATTACTCCCATGGAGGAAAGTGCGCCTGGTGACTTTTGTATTCAATCCCGATGCAATTTCTGTGTTTCATCAACACTTTGAAGGTCCACAGATTACAGAATGCCTCCAGATGTGCATCGCAACCTACTACTGGTCTTCCAGGGAACGATCAAAGCGTAAACTGTTTGAGACATTACTCCAATGGAGGAATGTGCGCATTATGACTGTTGTATTCAATCCTGATGCAATTTCTGTGTTTCATCAACACTCTGATAGTCCACACATTACAGAATGCCCCCAGATGTGCATCGGAAACTACTACTGGTCTTCCAGGGAACGATCAAAGCGTAGACTCTTTGAGACATTACTCCCATGGAGGAAAGAGCGCATGGTGAATGTTGTACTCAATCCTGATGCAATTTCTGTGTTTCATCAACACTTTGAAGGTCCACAGATTACAGAATGCCTCCAGATGTGCATCGGAAACTGCTACTGGTCTTGCAGGGAACGATCAAAGCGTAGACTGTTTGAGACATTACTACCATTGAGGAAAGTGCGCATGGTGACTGTTGTATTCAATCCCGATGCAATTTCTGTGTTTCATCAACACTCTGATAGTCCACACATTAAAGAATGCCCACAGATGTGCATCGGAAACTACTACTGGTGTTCCAGGGAACGATCAAAGCGTAGACTGTTTGAGACATTACTCCCATGGAGGAAAGCGCGCATGGTGACTGTAGTATCCAATCCCTATGCAGTTTCTGTGTTTCATCAACGCTCTGATAGTCCACACATTACAGAATGCCCCCAGATGTGCATCGGAAACTACTACTGGTCTTCCAGGGAACGATCAAAGCGTAAACTGTTTGAGACATTACTCCCATGGAGAAAAGCGCGCATGGTGACTGTAGTATTCAATCCCATTGCAGTTTCTGTGTTTCATCAACACTCTGATAGTCCACACATTACAGAATGCCCACAGATGTGCATCGGAAACTACTACTGGTCTTCCAGGGAACGATCAAAGCGTAAACTGTTTGAGACATTACTCCCATGGAGGAAAGTGCGCAAGGTGACTGTTGTATTCAATCCTGATGCAATTTCTGTGTTTCATCAACACTCTGATAGTCCACACATTACAGAATGTCAGAAAATATGCATCGGAAACTACTACTGGTCTTGCAGGGAACGATCAAAGCGTAGACTGTTTGAGACATTACTCCCATGGAGGAAAGCGCGCATGGTGACTGTAGTATTCAATCCCTATGCAGTTTCTGTGTTTCATCAACACTCTGATAGTCCACACATTACAGAATGCCCCCAGGTGTGCATCGGAAACTACTACTGGTGTTCCAGGGAACGATCAGAGCGTAAACTGTTTGAGACATTACTCCCATGGAGGAAAGTGCGCATGGTGAATGTTGTATACAATCCTAATGCAATTTCTGTGTTTCATCAACACTCTGATAGTCCACACATTACAGAATGCCTCCAGATGTGCATCGGAAACTTCTACAGGTCTTCCAGGGAACGATCAAAGCGTAGACTGTTTGAGACATTACTCCCATGGAGGAAAGTGCGCGTGGTGACTGTTGTATTCAATCCTGATGCAATTTCTGTGTTTCATCAACACTCTGATAGTCCACGCATTACAGAATGTCCCCAGATGTGCATCGGAAACTACTACTGATCTTCCAGGGAACGATCAAAGCGTAGACTGTTTGAGACATTACTCCCATGGAAAAAGTGCGCATGGAGACTGTAGTACTCAATCCCGATGCAGTTTCTGTGTTTCATCAACACTCTAATAGTAGACAAATTACAGAATGCCCACAGATGTGCATCGGAAACTACTACTGGTCTGCTAGGGAACGATCAAAGCGTAAACTGTTTGAGACATTACTCCCATGGAGGAAAGTGCGCAAGGTGACTGTTGTATTCAATCCTGATGCAATTTCTGTGTTTCATCAACACTCTGATAGTCGACACATTACAGAATGTCAGAAGATGTGCATCTTAAACTACTACTGATCTTCCAGGCAACGATCTATGCGTAAACTGTTTGAGACATTACTCCCATGGAGGAAAGGTCGCATGGTGACTGTTGTATTCAATCCCGATGCAATTTCTGTGTTTCATCAACACTCTGATAGTCCACACATTACAGAATGCCCCCAGGTGTGCATCGGAAACTACTACTGGTGTTCCAGGGAAGGATCAAAGCGTAAACTGTTTGAGACATTACTCCCATGGAGGAAAGTGGGCATGGTGAATGTTCTATACAATCCTAATGCAATTTCTGTGTTTCATCAACACTCTGATAGTCCACACATTAAAGAATGCCCACAGATGTGCATCGGAAACTACTACTGGTCTTCCAGGGAACGATCAAAGCGTAGACTGTTTGAGACATTACTCCCATGGAGGAAAGCGCGCATGGTGACTGTAGTATTCAATCCCTATGCAGTTTCTGTGTTTCATCAACACTCTGATAGTCCACACATTACAGAATGCCCCCAGATGTGCATCGGAAACTACTACTGGTCTTCCACGGAACGATCAAAGCGTAGACAGTTTGAGACATTACTCCCATGGAGAAAAGCGTGCATGGTGACTGTAGTATTCAATCCCGATGCAGTTTCTGTGTTTCATCAACACTCTGATAGTCCGCACATTACAGAATGCCCACAGATGTGCATCGGAAACTACTACTGGTCTTCCAGGGAACGATCAAAGCGTAAACTGTTTGAGACATTACTCCCATGGAGGAAAGTGCGCAAGGTGACTGTTGTATTCAATCCTGATGCAATTTCTGTGTTTCATCAACACTCTGATAGTCCACACATTACAGAATGTCAGAAAATGTGCATCGGAAACTACTACTGGTCTTGCAGGGAACGGTCAAAGCGTAGACTGTTTGAGACATTACTCCCATGGAGGAAAGTGCGCATGGTGACTGTTGTATTCAATCCTGATGCAATTTCTGTGTTTCATCAACACTCTGATAGTCCACACATTACAGAATGCCCCCAGGTGTGCATCGGAAACTACTACTGGTGTTCCAGGGAAGGATCAAAGCGTAAACTGTTTGAGACATTACTCCCATGGAGGAAAGTGCGCATGGTGAATGTTGTATACAATCCTAATGCAATTTCTGTGTTTCATCAACACTCTGATAGTCCACACATTAAAGAATGCCCACAGATGTGCATCGGAAACTACTACTGGTCTTCCAGGGAACGATCAAAGCGTAGACTGTTTGAGACATTACTCCCATGGAGGAAAGCGCGCATGGCGACTGTAGTATTCAATCCCTATGCAGTTTCTGTGTTTCATCAACACTCTGATAGTCCACACATTACAGAATGCCCACAGATGTGCATCGGAAACTACTACTGGTCTGCTAGGGAACGATCAAAGCGTAAACTGTTTGAGACATTACTCCCATGGAGGAAAGTGCGCAAGGTGACTGTTGTATTCAATCCTGATGCAATTTCTGTGTTTCATCAACACTCTGATAGTCCACACATTACAGAATGCCCCCAGATGTGCATCGGAAACTACTACTGGTCTTCCAGGGAACGATCAAAGCGTAAACTGTTTGAGACATTATTCCCATGGAGAAAAGCGCGCATGGTGACTGTAGTATTCAATCCCATTGCAGTTTCTGTGTTTCATCAACACTCTGATAGTCCACACATTACAGAATGCCCACAGATGTGCATCGGAAACTACTACTGGTCTTCCAGGGAACGATCAAAGCGTAAACTGTTTGAGACATTACTCCCATGGAGGAAAGTGCGCAAGGTGACTGTTGTATTCAATCCTGATGCAATTTCTGTGTTTCATCAACACTCTGATAGCCCACACATTACAGAATGTCAGAAAATATGCATCGGAAACTACTACTGGTCTTGCAGGGAACGATCAAAGCGTAGACTGTTTGAGACATTACTCCCATGGAGGAAAGCGCGCATGGTGACTGTAGTATTCAATCCCTATGCAGTTTCTGTGTTTCATCAACACTCTGATAGTCCACACATTACAGAATGCCCTTAGGTGTGCATCGGAAACTACTACTGGTGTTCCAGGGAACGATCAGAGCGTAAACTGTTAGAGACATTACTCCCATGGAGGAAAGTGCGCATGGTGAATGTTGTATACAATCCTAATGCAATTTCTGTGTTTCATCAACACTCTGATAGTCCACACATTACATAATGCCTCCAGATGTGCATCGGAAACTTCTACAGGTCTTCCAGGGAACGATCAAAGCGTAGACTGTTTGAGACATTACTCCCATGGAGGAAAGTGCGCGTGGTGACTGTTGTATTCAATCCTGATGCAATTTCTGTGTTTCATCAACACTCTGATAGTCCACACATTACAGAATGTCCCCAGTTGTGCATCGGAAACTACTACTGATCTTCCAGGGAACGATCAAAGCGTAGACTGTTTGAGACATTACTCCCATGGAAAAAGTGCGCATGGAGACTGTAGTACTCAATCCCGATGCAGTTTCTGTGTTTCATCAACACTCTAATAGTAGACACATTACAGAATGCCCACAGATGTGCATCGGAAACTACTACTGGTCTGCTAGGGAACGATCAAAGCGTAAACTGTTTGAGACATTACTCCCATGGAGGAAAGTGCGCAAGGTGACTGTTGTATTCAATCCTGATGCAATTTCTGTGTTTCATCAACACTCTGATAGTCGACACATTACAGAATGTCAGAAGATGTGCATCGGAAACTACTACTGATCTTCCAGGGAACGATCAAAGCGTAAACTGTTTGAGACATTACTCCCATGGAGGAAAGGTCGCATTGTGACTGTTGTATTCAATCCCGATGCAATTTCTGTGTTTCATCAACACTCTGATAGTCCACACATTAAAGAATGACCACAGATGTGCATCGGAAACTACTACTAGTCCTCCAGGAAGAGATCAAAGCGTAGACTGTTTGAGACATTACTCCCATGGAGGAAAGTGCGCAAGGTGACTGTTGTATTCAATCCCGATGCAATTTCTGTGTTTCATCAACACTCTGATAGTCCACACATTACAGAATGCCCCCAGATGTGCATCGGAAACTACTACTGGTCTTCCAGGGAACGATCAAAGCGTAGACAGTTTGAGACATTACTCCCATGGAGAAAAGCGCGCATGGTGACTGTAGTATTCAATCCCGATGCAGTTTCTGTGTTTCATCAACACTCTGATAGTCCACACATTACAGAATGCCCACAGATGTGCATCGGAAACTACTACTGGTCTTCCAGGGAACGATCAAAGCGTAAACTGTTTGAGACATTACTCCCATGGAGGAAAGTGCGCAAGGTGACAGTTGTATTCAATCCTGATGCAATTTCTGTGTTTCATCAACACTCTGATAGTCCACACATTATAGAATGTCAGAAAATGTGCATCGGAAACTACTACTGGTCTTGCAGGGAACGGTCAAAGCGTAGACTGTTTGAGACATTACTCCCATGGAGGAAAGTGCGCATGGTGACTGTTGTATTCAATCCTGATGCAATTTCTGTGTTTCATCAACACTCTGATAGTCCACACATTACAGAATGCCCCCAGGTGTGCATCGGAAACTACTACTGGTGTTCCAGGGAAGGATCAAAGCGTAAACTGTTTGAGACATTACTCCCATGGAGGAAAGTGCGCATGGTGAATGTTGTATATAATCCTAATGCAATTTCTGTGTTTCATCAACACTCTGATAGTCCACACATTACAGAATGCCTCCAGATGTGCATCAGAAACTTCTACAGGTCTTCCAGGGAACGATCAAAGCGTAGACTGTTTGAGACATTACTCCCATGGAGGAAAGTGCGCGTGGTGACTGTTGTATTCAATCCTGATGCAATTTCTGTGTTTCATCAACACTCTGATAGTCCACAGATTACAGAATGTCCCCAGATGTGCATCGGAAACTACTACTGATCTTCCAGGGAACGATTAAAGCGGAGACTGTTTGAGACATTACTCCCATGGAAAAAGTGCGCATGGAGACTGTAGTACTCAATCCCGATGCAGTTTCTGTGTTTCATCAACACTCTAATAGTAGACACATTACAGAATGCCCACAGATGGGCATCGGAAACTACTACTGGTCTGCTAGGGAACGATCAAAGCGTAAACTGTTTGAGACATTACTCCCATGGAGGAAAGTGCGCAAGGTGACTGTTGTATTCAATCCTGATGCAATTTCTGTGTTTCATCAACACTCTGATAGTCGACACATTACAGAATGTCAGAAGATGTGCATCGGAAACTACTACTGATCTTCCAGGGAACGATCAAAGCGTAAACTGTTTGAGACATTACTCCCATGGAGGAAAGGTCGCATGGTGACTGTTGTATTCAATCCCGATGCAATTTCTGTGTATCATCAACACTCTGATAGTCCACACATTAAAGAATGACCACAGATGTGCATCGGAAACTACTACTGGTCCTCCAGGAAGAGATCAATGCGTAGACTGTTTGAGACATTACTCCCTTGGAGGAAAGTGCGCAAGGTGACTGTTGTATTCAATCCCGATGAAATTTCTGTGTTTCATCAACACTCTGATAGTCCACACATTAAAGAATGCCCACAGATGTGCATCGGAAACTACTACTGGTCTTCCAGGGAACGATCAAAGCATAGACTGATTGAGACATTACTCCCATGGAGGAAATTGCGCGTGGTGACTTTTGTATTCAATCCCGATGCAATTTCTGTGTTTCATCAACACTTTGAAGGTCCACAGATTACAGAATGCCTCCAGATGTGCATCGCAACCTACTACTGGTCTCCCAGGGAACGATCAAAGCGTAAACTGTTAGAGACATTACTCCAATGGAGGAATGTGCGCATTATGACTGTTGTATTCAATCCTGATGCAATTTCTGTGTTTCATCAACACTCTGATAGTCCACACATTACAGAATGCCCCCAGATGTGCATCGGAAACTACTACTGGTCTTCCAGGGAACGATCAAAGCGTAGACTGTTTGAGACATTACTCCCATGGAGGAAAGAGCGCATGGTGACTGTTGTATTCAATCCTGATGCAATTTCTGTGTTTCATCAACACTTTGAAGGCCCACAGATTACAGAATGCCTCCAGATGTGCATCGGAAACTGCTACTGGTCTTGCAGGGAACGATCAAAGCGTAGACTGTTTGAGACATTACTACCATGGAGGAAAGTGCGCATGGTGACTGTTGTATTCAATCCCGATGCAATTTCTGTGTTTCATCAACACTCTGATAGTCCACACATTAAAGAATGACCACAGATGTGCATCGGAAACTACTACTGGTCCTCCAGGGAACGATCAAAGCGTAGACTGTTTGAGACATTACTCCCATCTAGGAAAGTGCGCATGGTGACTGTTGTATTCAATCTCGATGCAATTTCTGCGTTTCATCAACACTTTGAAGGTCCACAGATTACATAATGACTCCAGATGTGCATCGGAAACTGCTACTGGTCTTGCAGGGAACGATCAAAGCGTAGACTGTTTGAGACATTACTCCCATGGAGGAAAGTGTGCATGGTGAATGTTGTATACAATCCTAATGCAATTTCTGTGTTTCATCAACACTCTGATAGTCCACACATTACAGAATGCCTCCAGATGTGCATCGGAAACTACTACTGATCTTCCAGGGAACGATCAAAGCGTAGACTGTTTGAGACATTACTCCCATGCAAAAAGTGCGCATGGTGACTGTAGTACTCAATCCTGATGCAGTTTCTGTGTTTCATCAACACTCTAATAGTAGACACATTACAGAATGCCCACAGATGTGCATCGGAAACTACTACTGGTCTGCTAGGGAACGATCAAAGCGTAAACTGTTTGAGACATTACTCCCATGGAGGAAAGTGCGCAAGGTGACTGTTGTATTCAATCCTGATGCAATTTCTGTGTTTCATCAGCACTCTGATAGTCGACACTTTACAGAATGTCAGAAGATGTGCATCGGAAACTACTACTGATCTTCCAGGGAACGATCAAAGCGTAAACTGTTTGAGACATTACTCCCATGGAGGAAAGGTCGCATGGTGACTGTAGTATACAATCCCGATGCAGTTTCTGTGTTTCATCAACACTCTGATAGTCCACACATTACAGAATACCCACAGATGTGCATCGGAAACTACTACTGGTCTTCCAGGGAACGATCAAAGCGTAAACTGTTTGAGACATTACTCCCATGGAGGAAAGTGCGCAAGGTGACTGTTGTATTCAATCCTGATGCAATTTCTGTGTTTCATCAACACTCTGATAGTCCACACATTACAGAATGTCAGAAAATGTGCATCGGAAACTACTACTGGTCTTGCAGGGAACGATCAAAGCGTAGACTGTTTGAGACATTACTCCCATGGAGGAAAGTGCGCATGGTGACTGTTGTATTCAATCCTGATGCAATTTCTGTGTTTCATCAACACTCTGATAGTCCACACATTACAGAATGCCCTCAGGTGTGCATCGGAAACTACTACTGGTGTTCCAGGGAACGATCAAAGCGTAAACTGTTCGAGACATTACTCCCATGGAGGAAAGTGCGCATGGTGAATGTTGTATACAATCCTAATACAATTTCTGTGTTTCATCAACACTCTGATAGTCCACACATTACAGAATGCCTCCAGATGTGCAATGGAAACTGCTACTGGTCTTGCAGGGAACGATCAAAGCGTAGACTGTTTAAGACATTGCTCCCATGGAGGAAAGTGCGCATGGTGTCTGTTGAATTCAATCCGGATTTAATTTCTGTGTTTCATCAACACTTTGAAGGACCACAGATTACAGAATGCCTCCAGATGGGCATCGGAAACTACTACTGGTCCTCCAGGAAAAGATCAAAGCGTAGACTGTTTGAGACACTACTCCCATGGAGGAAAGTGCGCATGGTGACTGTTGTATTCAATCCTGATGCAATTTCTGTGTTTCATCAACACTCTGATAGTCCACACATTACAGAATGTCAGAAGATGTGCATCGGAAACAACTACTGGTCTTCCAGCGAACGATCAAAGCGTAAACTGTTTGAGACATTACTCCCATGGAGGAAAGTGCGCATGGTGAATGTTGTATACAATCCTAATACAATTTCTGTGTTTCATCAACACTCTGATAGTCCACACATTACAGAATGCCTCCAGATGTGCATCGGAAACTTCTACAGGTCTTCCAGGGAACGATCAAAGCGTAGACTGTTTGAGACATTACTCCCATGGAGGAAAGTGCGCATGGTGACTGTTGTATTCAATCTCGATGCAATTTCTGTGTTTCATCAACACTTTGAAGGTCCACAGATTACAGAATGCCTCCAGATGTGCATCGGAAACTGCTACTGGTCTTGCAGGGAACGATCAAAGCGTAGACTGTTTGAGACATTACTCCCATGGAGGAATGTGCGCATGGTGACTGTTGTATTCAATCCCGATGCAGTTTCTGTGTTACATCAACACACTGATAGTCCACACATTACAGAATGATCACAGATGTGCATCGGAAACTACTACTGGTCTCCAAGGGAAAGATCAAAGCGTAAACTGTTTGGGGCATTACTCCCATGGAGGAAAGTGCGCATGGTGACTGTTGTATTCAATCCTGATGCAATTTCTGTGTTTCATCAACACTCTGATAGTCCACACATTACAGAATGTAACCAGATGTGCATCGGAAACTACTACTGATCTTCCAGCGAACGATCAAAGCGTAAACTGTTTGAGACATTACTCCCATGGAGGAAAGGGCGCATGGTGACTGTTGTATTCAATCCCGATGCAATTTCTGTGTTTCATCAACACTCTGATAGTCCACACACTAAAGAATGCCCACAGATGTGCATCGGAAACTACTACTGGTCTTCCAGGGAACGATCAAAGCGTAGACTGTTTGAGACATTACTCCATTGGAGGAAAGTGCGCATGGTGACTGTAGTATTCAATCCCGATGCAGTTTCTGTGTTTCATCAGCACTCTGATAGTCCACACATTACAGAAGGCCCACAGATGTGCATCGGAAACTACTACTGGTCTTCTAGGGAACGATCAAACCGTAAACTGTTTGAGACATTACTCCCATGGAGGAAAGTGCGCAAGGTGACTGTTGTATTCAATCCTGATGCAATTTCTGTGTTTCATCAACACTCTCATAGTCGACACATTACAGAATGTCAGAAGATGTGAATCGGAAACTACTACTGGTCTTCCAGGGAACGATCAAAACGTAGACTGTTTAAGACATTACTCCCATGGAGGAAAGTGCGCATGTTGACTGTTGAATTCAATCCGGATTTAATTTCTGTGTTTCATCAACACTTTGAAGGACCATAGATTACAGAATGCCTCCAGATGGGCATCGGAAACTACTACTGGTCCTCCAGGAAAAGATCAAAGCGTAGACTGTTTGAGACACTACTCCCATGGAGGAAAGTGCGCATGGTGACTGTTGTATTCAATCCTGATGCAATTTCTGTGTTTCATCAACACACTGATAGTCCACACATTACAGAATGTCAGAAGATGTGCATCGGAAACAACTACTGGTCTTCCAGGGAACGATCAAAGCGTAAACTGTTTGAGACATTACTCCCATGGAGGAAAGTGCGCATGGTGAATCTTGTATTCAATCCTGATGCAATTTCTGTGTGTCATCAACACTCTGATAGTCGACACATTACAGAATGCCTCCTAATGTGCATCGGAAACTACTACAGGTCGTCCAGGGAACGATCAAAGCGTAGACTTTTTGAGACATTACTCCCATGGAGGAAAGTGCGCATGGTGACTGTTGTATTCAATCCCGATGCAATTACTGTGTTTCATCAACACTTTGAAGGTCCACAGATTACAGAATGCCTCCAGATGTGCATTGGAAACTGCTACTGGTCTTGCAGGGAACGATCAAAGCGTAGATTGTTTGAGACATTACTCCCTTGGAGGAAAGTGCGCATGGTGACTGTTGTATTCAATACCGATGCAATTTCTGTGTTTCATCAACACTCTGATAGTCAACACATTACAGAATGTCCCCAGATGTGCATCGGAAACTACTACTGATCTTCCAGGGAACGATCAAAGCGTAAACTGTTTGAGACATTACTCCCATGGAGGAAAGAGCGCATGGTGACTGTTGTTTTCAATCCCGATGCAATTTCTGTGTTTCATCAACACTTTGAAGGTCCACAGATTACAGAATGCCCACAGATGTGCATCGGAAACTACTACTGGTCTTCCAGGGAACGACCAAAGCGTAGACTGTTTGAGACATTACTCCCATGGAGGAAAGTGCGCATGGTTACTTTTGTATTCAATCCCGATGCAGTTTCTGTGTTACATCAACACTCTGATAGTCCACACATTACAGAATGCCCACAGATGTGCATCGGAAACTACTACTGGTCTTCCAGGGAACGATCAAAGCGTAAACTGTTTGAGGCATTACTCCCATGGAGGAAAGTGCGCATGGTGACTGTTGTATTCAATCCTGATGCAAATTGTGTGTTTCATCAACACTCTGATAGTCCCCACATTACAGAATGCGCCCAGATGAGCGTCGGAAACTACTACTGGTCTTTCAGGGAACGATCAAAGCGTAAACTGTTTGAGACATTACTCCCATGGAGGAAAGTGCGCATGGTGACTGTTGTAATCAATCCTGATGCAATTTCTGTGTTTCATCAACACTCTGATAGTCCACACATTACAGAATGTCCCCAGATGTGCACCGGAAACTACTACTGATCTTCCAGGGAACGATCAAAGCGTAAACTGTTTGAGACATTACTCCCATGGAGGAAATTGCGCATGGTGACTGTTGTATTCAATCCCGATGCAATTTCTGTGTTTCATCAGCACTCTGATAGTCCACAGATTACAGAATGCCTCGAGATGTGCCTCGGAAACTACTGCTGGTCTTCCAGGGAACGATCAAAGCGTAGACTGGTTGTGACATTACTCCCATGGAGGAAAGTGTGCATGGTGACTGTTGTATTCAATCCTGATGCAATTTCTGTGTTTCATCAACACTCTGATAGTCCACACATTACAGAATGCCCCCAGATGTGCATCGGATACTACTACTGGTCTTCAAGGGAACAATCAAAGCGTAAACTGTTTGAGACATTACTCCCATGGAGCAAAGTGCGCATGGTGACTGTTGTATTCAATCCTGATGCAATTTCTGTGTTTCATCAACACTTTGAAGGTCCAAAGTATACAGAAGGCCTCCAGATGTGCATCGGAAACTACTACTGCTCTTCCATTAAACGATCAAACCGTAGACTGTTTGAGACATTACTCCCATGGAGGAAAGTGCGCATGGTGACTGTTGTATTCAATCCCGATGCAATTTCTGTGTTTCATCAGCACTCTGATAGTCCACAAATTACAGAATGCCTCGAGATGTGCCTCGGAAACTACTACTGGTCTTCCAGGGAACGATCAAAGCGTAGACTGGTTGTGACATTACTCCCATGGAGAAAGTGCGCATGGTGGCTGTTGTAATCAATCCTGATGCAATTTCTGTGTTTCATCAACACTCTGATAGTCCACACATTACAGAATGTCCCCAGATGTGCACCGGAAACTACTACTGATCTTCCAGGGAACGATCAAAGCGTAAACTCTTTGAGACATTACTCCCATGGAGGAAAGTGCGCATGGTGACTGTTGTATTCAATCCCGATACAATTTCTGTGTTTCATCAGCACTCTGATAGTCCACAGATTACAGAATCACTCGAGATGTGCCTCGGAAACTCCTACTGGACTTCCAGGGAACGATCAAAGCGTAGACTGGTTGTGACATTACTCCCATGGAGGAAAGTGCGCATGGTGACTGTTGTATTCAATCCTGATGCAATTTCTGTGTTTCATCAACACTCTGATAGTCCACACATTACAGAATGCCCCCAGATGTGCATCGGATACTACTACTGGTCTTCAAGGGAACGATCAAAGCGTAAACTGTTTGAGACATTACTCCCATGGAGGAAACTTCGCATGGTGACTGTTGTATTCAATCCTGATGCAATTTCTGTGATTCATCAACACTTTGAAGGTCCAAAGTATACAGAAGGCCTCCAGATGTGCATCGGAAACTACTACTGGTCTTCCATTAAACGATCAAACCGTAGACTGTTTGAGACATTACTCCCATGGAGGAAAGTGCGCATGGTGACTGTTGTATTCAATCCCGATATAATTTCTGTGTTTCATCAACACTTTGAGGGTCCACAGATTACAGAATGCCCACAGATGTGCATCGGAAACTACTACTGGTCTTCCAGGGAACGATCAAAGCGTAAACTGTATGAGAAATTACTCCCATGGAGGAAAGTGCGCATGGTGACTGTTGTATTCAATCCTGATGCAATTTCTGTGTTTCATCAACACTCTGATAGTCCACACATTACAGAATGTCCCCAGATGTGCATCGGAAACTACTACTGATCTTCCAGGGAACGATCAAATCGTAAACTGTTTGAGACATTACTCCCATGGAGGAAAGTGCGCATGGTGACTGTTGTATTCAATCCCGATGCAATTTCTGTGTTTCATCAACACTCTGATGGTCCACAGATTACAGAATGCCTCCACATGTGCCTCGGAAACTACTACTGGTCTTCCAGGGAACGATCAAAGCGTAGACTGTTTGAGACATTACTCCCATGGAGGGAAGTGCGCATGGTGACTGTTGTATTCAATCCTGATGCAATTTCTGTGTTTCATCAACACTCTGATAGTCCACTCAGTACAGAATGCCCCCAGATGTGCATCGGAAACTACTACTGGTCTTCCAGGGAACGATCAAAGCGTAGACTGTTTGAGACATTACTCCCATGGAGGAAAGTGCGCATGGTGCCTGTTGTATTCAATCCTGATGTAATTTCTGTGTTTCATCAACACTCTGATAGTCCACACATTACAGAATGCCCCCAGATGTGCATCGGAAACTACTACTGGTCTTCAAGGGAACGATCAAACCGTAGACTGTTTGAGACATTACTCCCATGGAGGAAAGTGCGCATGGTGACTGTTGTATTCAATCCCGATTTAATTTCTGTGTTTCATCAACACTTTGAGGATCCACAGATTACAGAATGCCCACAGATGTGCATCGGGAACTACTACTGGTCTTCCAGGGAACGATCAAAGCGTAAACTGTATGAGACATTACCCCCATGGAGGAAAGTGCGCATGGTGATTGTTGTATTCAATCCTGATACAATTTCTGTGTTTCATCAAAACTCTGATAATCCACACATTACAGAATGTCGCGAGATGTCCATCGGAAACTACTACTGATCTTCCAGGGAACGATCAAAGCGTAAACTGTTTGAGACATTACTCCCATGGACGAAAGTGCGCATGGTGACTGTTGTATTCAATCCCGATGCAATTTCTGTGTTTCATCAACGCTCTGATGGTCCACAGATACAGAATGCCTCCACATGTGCCTCGGAAACTACTACTGGTCTTCCAGGGAACGATCAAAGCGTAGACTGTTTGTGACATTACTCTCATGGAGGAAAGTGGGCATGTTGACTGTTGTATTCAATCCTGATGCAATTTCTCTGTTTCATAACACTCTGATAGTCCCCACATTACAGAATACGCCCAGATGTGCGTCGGAAACTACTACAGGTCTTCCAGGGGACGATCAAAGCGTAAACTGTTTGAGACATTACTCCCATGGAGGAAAGTGCGCATGGTGACTGTTGTATTCAATCCCGATGCAATTTCTGTGTTTCATCAACACTTTGAAGATCCACAGATTACAGAATGCCCACAGATGTGCATCGGAAACTACTACTGGTCTTCCAGGGAACGATCAAAGCGTAAACTGTATGAGACATTAGTCCCATGGAGGAAAGTGCGCATGGTGACTGTTGTATTCAATCCTGATGCAATTTCTGTGTTTCATCAACACTCTGATAGTCCACACGTTACAGAATGTCCCCAGATGTGCATCGGAAACTACTACTGGTCTTGCTGGGAACGATCAAAGCGTAGACTGTTTGAGACATTACTCCCATGCAGGGAAGTGCGCATGGTGACTGTTGTATTCAATCCTGATGCAATTTCTATGTTTCATCAACACTCTGATAGTCCACTCATTACAGAATGCCCCCAGATGTGCATCGGAAACTACTACTGGTCTTCCAGGGAACGATCAAAGCGTAGACTGTTTGAGACATTACTCCCATGGAGGAAAGTGCGCATGGTGACTGTTGTATTCAATCCCGATGCAGTTTCTGTGTTTCATCAACACTCTGATAGTCCACACATTACAGAATGCCCACAGATGTGAATCGGAAACTACTACTGGTCTTCCAGGGAACGATCAAAGCGTAGACTCTTTGAGACATTACTCCCATGGAGGAAAGTGCGCATGGTGACTGTTGTATTCAATCCTGATGTAATTTCTGTGTTTCATCAACACTCTGATAGTCCACACATTACAGAATGCCCCCAGATGTGCATCGGAAACTACTACTGGTCTTCAAGGGAACGATCAAACCGTAGACTGTTTGAGACATTACTCCCATGGAGGAAAGTGCGCATGGTGACTGTTGTATTCAATCCCGATTTAATTTCTGTGTTTCATCAACACTTTGAGGGTCCACAGATTACAGAATGCCCACAGATGTGCATCGGAAACTACTACTGGTCTTCCAGGGAACGATCAAAGCGTAAACTGCCTGAGACATTACTCCCATGGAGGAAAGTGCGCATGGTGATTCTTGTATTCAATCCTGATACAATTTCTGTGTTTCATCAACACTCTGATAGTCCACACATTACAGAATGTCCCCAGATGTCCATCGGAAACTACTACTGATCTTCCAGGGAACGATCAAAGCGTAAACTGTTTGAGACATTACTCCCATGGACGAAAGAGCGCATGGTGACTGTTGTATTCAATCCCGATGCAATTTCTGTGTTTCATCAACACTCTGATGGTCCACAGATTACAGAATGCCTCCACATGTGCCTCGAAAACTACTACTGGTCTTCCAGGGAACGATCAAAGCGTAGACTGTTTGTGACATTACTCCCATGGAGGAAAGTGGGCATGGTGACTGTTGTATTCAATCCTGATGCAATTTCTGTGTTTCATAACACTCTGACAGTCCCCACATTACAGAATACGCCCAGATGTGCGTCGGAAACTGCTACAGGTCTTCCAGGGAACGATCAAAGCGTAAACTGTTTGAGACATTACTCCCATGGAGAAAGTGCGCATGGTGACTGTTGTATTCAATCCCGATGCAATTTCTGTGTTTCATCAACACTTTGAAGATCCACAGATTACAGAATGCCCACAGATGTGCATCGGAAACTACTACTGGTCTTCCAGGGAACGATCAAATCGCAAACTGTATGAGACATTAGTCCCATGGAGGAAAGTGCGCATGGTGACTGTTGTATTCAATCCTGATGCAATTTCTGTGTTTCATCAACACTCTGATAGTCCACACATTACAGAATGTCTCCAGATGTGCATCGGAAACTACTACTGGTCTTGCTGGGAACGATCAAAGCGTAGACTGTTTGAGACATTACTCCCATGGAGGGAAGTGCGCATGGTGACTGTTGTATTCAATCCTGATGCAATTTCTGTGTTTTATCAACACTCTGATAGTCCACACATTACAGAATGTCAGAAGATGTGCATCGAAAACTACTACTGGTCTTCCAGGGAACGATCAAAGCGTAGACTGTTTGAGACATTACTCCCATGGAGGAAAGTGTGCATGGTGACTGTTGTAATCAATCCCGATGCAGTTTCTGTGTTTCATCAACACTCTGATTGTCAACACATTACAGAATGCCCACAGATGTTCATCGGAAACTACTAATGGTCTTCCAGGGAACGATCAAAGCGTAAACTGTTTGAGACATTACTCCCATGGAGGAAAGTGCGCATGGTGACTGTTGTATTCAATCCTGATGCAATTTCTGTGTTTCATCAACACTCTGATAGTCCACACATTACAGAATGTCCCCAGATGTGCATCGGAAACTACTACTGATCTTCCAGGGGACGATCAAAGCGTAAACTGTTTGAGACATTACTCCCATGGACGAAAGTGCGCATGGTGACTGTTGTATTCAATCCCGATGCAATTTCTGTGTTTCATCAACACTCTGATGGTCCACAGATTACAGAATGCCTCCACATGTGCCTCGGAAACTACTACTGGTCTTCCAGGGAACGATCAAAGCGTAGACTGTTTGTGACATTACTCCCATGGAGGAAAGTGGGCATGGTGACTGTTGTATTCAATCCTGATGCAATTTCTGTGTTTCATAACACTCTGATAGTCCCCACATTACAGAATACGCCCAGATGTGCGTCGGAAACTACTACAGGTCTTCCAGGGAACGATCAAAGCGTAAACTGTTTGAGACATTACTCCCATGGAGGAAAGTGCGCATGGTGACTGTTGTATTCAATCCCGATGCAATTTCTGTGTTTCATCAACACTCTGATAGTCCACGCATTACAGAATGCCCCCAGATGTGCATCGGAAACTACTACTGATCTTCCAGGGAACGGTCAAAAAATAAACTGTTTGAGACATTACTCCCATGGAGGAAAGTGCGCATGGTGACTGTTGTATTCAATCCCGATGCAATTTCTGTGTTTCATCAACACTCTGATGGTCCAAAGATTACAGAATGCCTCCACTTGTGCCTCGGAAACTACTACTGGTCTTCCAGGGAACGATCAAAGCGTAGACTGTTTGTGACATTACTCCCATGGAGGAAAGTGGGCATGGTGACTGTTGTATTCAATCCTGATGCTATTTCTGTGTTTCATAACACTCTGATAGTCCCCACATTACAGAATACGCCCAGATGCGCGTCGGAAACTACTACTGGTCTTCCAAGGAACGATCAAAGCGTAGACTGTTTGAGACATTACTCCCATGGAGGAAAGTGCGCATGGTGACTGTTGTATTCAATCCAGATGCAGTTTCTGTGTTTCATCAACACTCTGATAGTCCACACATTACAGAATGCCCACAGATGTGCACCGGAAACTACTACTGATCTTCCAGGGAACGATCAAAGCGTAAACTCTTTGAGACATTACTCCCATGGAGGAAATTGCCCATATTGACTGTTGTATTCAATCCCGATACAATTTCTGTGTTTCATCAGCACTCTGATAGTCCACAGATTACAGAATCCCTCGACATGTGCCTCGGAAACTACTACTGGTCTTCCTGGGAACGATCAAAGCGTAGACTGGTTGTGACATTACTCCCATGGAGGAAAGTGCGCATGGTGACTGTTGTATTCAATCCCGATGCAATTTCTGTGTTTCATCAACACTCTGATTGTCCACACATTACACAATGCCTCCATATGTGCATCGGAAACTACTACAGGTCTTCCAGGGAACGATCAAGGCGTAGACTGTTTGAGACATTACTCCCATGGAGTAAAGTGCGCATGGTGACTTTTGTATTCAATCCCGATGCAGTTTCTGTGTTACATCAACACTCTGATAGTCCACACATTACAGAATGCCCACAGATGTGCATCGGAAACTACTACTGGTCTTCCAGGGAACGATCAAAGCGTAAACTGTTTGAGGCATTACTCCCATGGAGGAAAGTGCGCATGGTGACTGTTGTATTCAATCCTGATGCAATTTGTGTGTTTCATCAACACTCTGGTAGTCCCCACATTACAGAATGCGCCCAGATGAGCGTCGGAAACTACTACTATTCTTTCAGGGAACGGTCAAAGCGTAAACTGTTTGAGACATTACTCCCATGGAGGAAAGTGCGCATGGTGACTGTTGTAATCAATCCTGATGCAATTTCTGTGTTTCATCAACACTCTGATAGTCCACACATTACAGAATGTCCCCAGATGTGCACCGGAAACTACTACTGATCTTCCAGGGAACGATCAAAGCGTAAACTGTTTGAGACATTACTCCCATGGAGGAAATTGCGCATGGTGACTGTTGTATTCAATCCCGATGCAATTTCTGTGTTTCATCAGCACTCTGATAGTCCACAGATTACAGAATGCCTCGAGATGTGCCTCGGAAACTACTACTGGTCTTCCAGGGAACGATCAAAGCGTAGACTGGTTGTGACATTACTCCCATGGAGAAAGTGCGCATGGTGGCTGTTGTAATCAATCCTGATGCAATTTCTGTGTTTCATCAACACTCTGATAGTCCACACATTACAGAATGTCCCCAGATGTGCACCGGAAACTACTACTGATCTTCCAGGGAACGATCAAAGCGTAAACTCTTTGAGACATTACTCCCATGGAGGAAATTGCCCATATTGACTGTTGTATTCAATCCCGATACAATTTCTGTGTTTCATCAGCACTCTGATAGTCCACAGATTACAGAATCCCTCGAGATGTGCCTCGGAAACTTCTACTGGTCTTCCAGGGAACGATCAAAGCGTAGACTGGTTGTGACATTACTCCCATGGAGGAAAGTGCGCATGGCGACTGTTGTATTCAATCCTGATGCAATTTCTGTGTTTCATCAACACTCTGATAGTCCACACATTACAGAATGCCCCCAGATGTGCATCGGATACTACTAGTGGTCTTCAAGGGAACGATCAAAGCGTAAACTGTTTGAGACATTACTCCCATGGAGGAAAGTTCGCATGGTGACTGTTGTATTCAATCCTGATGCAATTTCTGTGATTCATCAACACTTTAAGGTCCAAAGTATACAGAAGGCCTCCAGATGTGCATCGGAAACTACTACTGGTCTTCCATTAAACGATCAAACCGTAGACTGTTTGAGACATTACTCCCATGGAGGAAAGTGCGCATGGTGACTGTTGTATTCAATCCCGATATAATTTCTGTGTTTCATCAACACTTTGAGGGTCCACAGATTACAGAATGCCCACAGATGTGCATCGGAAACTACTACTGGTCTTCCAGGGAACGATCAAAGCGTAAACTGAATGAGAAATTACTCCCATGGAGGAAAGTGCACATGGTGACTGTTGTATTCAATCCTGATGCAATTTCTGTGTTTCATCAACACTCTGATAGTCCACACATTACAGAATGTCCCCAGATGTGCATCGGAAACTACTAATGATCTTCCAGGGAACGATCAAATCGTAAACTGTTTGAGACATTACTCCCATGGAGGAAAGTGCGCATGGTGACTGTTGTATTCAATCCCGATGCAATTTCTGTGTTTCATCAACACTCTGATGGTCCACAGATTACAGAATGCCTCCACATGTGCCTCGGAAACTACTACTGGTCTTCCAGGGAACGATCAAAGCGTAGACTGTTTGAGACATTACTCCCATGGAGGGAAGTGCGCATGGTGACTGTTGTATTCAATCCTGATGCAATATCTGTGTTTCATCAACACTCTGATAGTCCACTCATAACAGAATGCCCCCAGATGTGCATCGGAAACTACTACTGGTCTTCCAGGGAACGATCAAAGCGTAGACTGTTTGAGACATTACTCCCATGGAGGAAAGTGCGCATGGTGCCTGTTGTATTCAATCCTGATGTAATTTCTGTGTTTCATCAACACTCTGATAGTCCACACATTACAGAATGCCCCCAGATGTGCATCGGAAACTACTACTGGTCTTCAAGGGAACGATCAAACCGTAGACTGTTTGAGACATTACTCCCATGGAGGAAAGTGCGCATGGTGACTGTTGTATTCAATCCCGATTTAATTTCTGTGTTTCATCAACACTTTGAGGATCCACAGATTACAGAATGCCCACAGATGTGCATCGGAAACTACTACTGGTCTTCCAGGGAACGATCAAAGCGTAAACTGTATGAGACATTAGTCCCATGGAGGAAAGTGCGCATGGTGACTGTTGTATTCAATCCTGATGCAATTTCTGTGTTTCATCAACACTCTGATAGTCCACACGTTACAGAATGTCCCCAGATGTGCATCGGAAACTACTACTGGTCTTGCTGGGAACGATCAAAGCGTAGACTGTTTGAGACATTACTCCCATGCAGGGAAGTGCGCATGGTGACTGTTCTATTCAATCCTGATGCAATTTCTATGTTTCATCAACACTCTGATAGTCCACTCATTACAGAATGCCCCCAGATGTGCATCGGAAACTACTACTGGTCTTGCTGGGAACGATCAAGGCGTAGACTGTTTGAGACATTACTCCCATGGAGGGAAGTGCGCATGGTGACTGTTGTATTCAATCCTGATGCAATTTCTGTGTTTCATCAACACTCTGATAGTCCACACATTACAGAATGTCCCCAGATGTGCATCGGAAACTACTACTGATCTTCCAGGGAACGATCAAAGCCTAAACTGTTTGAGACATTACTCCCGTGGAGGAAATTGCACATGGTGACTGTTGTATTCAATCCCGATGCAATTTATGTGTTTCATCAACACTCTGATAGTCCACGCATTACAGAATGCCCCCAGATGTGCATCGGAAACTACTACTGATCTTCCAGGGAACGGTCAAAAAATAAACTGTTTGAGACATTACTCCCATGGAGGAAAGTGCGCATGGTGACTGTTGTATTCAATCCCGATGCAATTTCTGTGTTTCATCAGCACTCTGATAGTCCACAGATTACAGAATGCCTCGAGATGTGCCTCGGAAACTACTACTGGACTTCCAGGGAACGATCAAAGCGTAGACTGGTTGTGACATTACTCCCATGGAGGAAAGTGTGCATGGTGATTGTTATATTCAATCCTGATGCAATTTCTGTGTTTCATCAACACTCTGATAGTCCACACATTACAGAATGCCCCTAGATGTGCATCGGATACTACTACTGGTCTTCAACGGAACAATCAAAGCGTAAACTGTTTGAGACATTACTCCCATGGAGCAAAGTGCGCATGGTGACTGTTGTATTCAATCCTGATGCAATTTCTGTGTTTCATCAACACTTTAAAGGTCCAAAGTATACAGAAGGCCTCCAGATGTGCATCGGAAACTACTACTGCTCTTCCATTAAACGATCAAACCGTAGACTGTTTGAGACATTACTCCCATGGAGGAAAGTGCGCATGGTGACTGTTGTAATCAATCCTGATGCAATTTCTGTGTTTCATCAACACTCTGATAGTCCACACATTACAGAATGTCCCCAGATGTGCACCGGAAACTATTACTGATCTTCCAGGGAACGATCAAAGCGTAAACTCTTTGAGACATTACTCCCATGGAGGAAATTGCGCATGGTGACTGTTGTATTCAATCCCGATGCAATTTCTGTGTTTCATCAGCACTCTGATAGTCCACAGATTACAGAATCCCTCGACATGTGCCTCGGAAACTACTACTGGTCTTCCAGGGAACGATCAAAGCGTAGACTGGTTGTGACATTACTCCCATGGAGGAAAGTGCGCACGGTGACTGTTGTATTCAATCCCGATGCAATTTCTGTGTTTCATCAACACTCTGATAGTCCACACACTACACAATGCCTCCAGATGTGCATCGGAAACTACTACTGGTCTTCCAGGGAACAATCAAAGCGTAAACTGTTTGAGGCATTACTCCCATGGAGGAAAGTGCGCATGGTGACTGTTGTATTCAATCCTGATGCAATTTGTGTGTTTCATCAACACTCTGGTAGTCCCCACATTACAGAATGCGCCCAGATGAGCGTCGGAAACTACTACTATTCTTTCAGGGAACGGTCAAAGCGTAAACTGTTTGAGACATTACTCCCATGGAGGAAAGTGCGCATGGTGACTGTTGTAATCAATCCTGATGCAATTTCTGTGTTTCATCAACACTCCGATAGTCCACACATTACAGAATGTCCCCAGATGTGCACCGGAAACTACTACTGATCTTCCAGGGAACGATCAAAGCGTAAACTGTTTGAGACATTACTCCCATGGAGGAAATTGCGCATGGTGACTGTTGTATTCAATCCCGATGCAATTTCTGTGTTTCATCAGCACTCTGATAGTCCACAGATTACAGAATGCCTCGATATGTGCCTCGGAAACTACTACTGGTCTTCCAGGGAACGATCAAAGCGTAGACTGGTTGTGACATTACTCCCATGGAGAAAGTGCGCATGGTGGCTGTTGTAATCAATCCTGATGCAATTTCTGTGTTTCATCAACACACTGATAGTCCACACATTACAGAATGTCCCCAGATGTGCACCGAAAACTACTACTGATCTTCCAGGGAACGATCAAAGCGTAAACTCTTTGAGACATTACTCCCATGGAGGAAATTGCCCATGGTGACTGTTGTATTCAATCCCGATACAATTTCTGTGTTTCATCAGCACTCTGATAGTCCACAGATTACAGAATCCCTCGAGATGTGCCTCGGAAACTTCTACTGGTCTTCCAGGGAACGATCAAAGCGTAGACTGGTTGTGACATTACTCCCATGGAGGAAAGTGCGCATGGCGGCTGTTGTATTCAATCCTGATGCAATTTCTGTGTTTCATCAACACTCTGATAGTCCACACATTACAGAATGCCCCCAGATGTGCATAGGATACTACTAGTGGTCTTCAAGGGAACGATCAAAGCGTAAACTGTTTGAGACATTACTCCCATGGAGGAAAGTTCGCATGGTGACTGTTGTATTCAATCCTGATGCAATTTCTGTGATTCATCAACACTTTGAAGGTCCAAAGTATACAGAAGGCCTCCAGATGTGCATCGGAAACTACTACTGGTCTTCCATTAAACGATCAAACCGTAGACTGTTTGAGACATTACTCCCATGGAGGAAAGTGCGCATGGTGACTGTTGTATTCAATCCCGATATAATTTCTGTGTTTCATCAACACTTTGAGGGTCCACAGATTACAGAATGCCCACAGATGTGCATCGGAAACTACTACTGGTCTTCCAGGGAACGATCAAAGCGTAAACTGAATGAGAAATTACTCCCATGGAGGAAAGTGCGCATGGTGACTGTTGTATTCAATCCTGATGCAATTTCTGTGTTTCATCAACACTCTGATAGTCCACACATTACAGAATGTCCCCAGATGTGCATCGGAAACTACTACTGATCTTCCAGGGAAAGATCAAATCGTAAACTGTTTGAGACATTACTCCCATGGAGGAAAGTGCGCATGGTGACTGTTGTATTCAATCCCGATGCAATTTCTGTGTTTCATCAACACTCTGATGGTCCACAGATTACAGAATGCCTCCACATGTGCCTCGGAAACTACTACTGGTCTTCCAGGGAACGATCAAAGCGTAGACTGTTTGAGACATTACTCCCATGGAGGGAAGTGCGCATGGTGACTGTTGTATTCAATCCTGATGCGATTTCTGTGTTTCATCAACACTCTGATAGTCCACTCATTACAGAATGCCCCCAGATGTGCATCGGAAACTAGTACTGGTCTTCCAGGGAACGATCAAAGCGTAGACTGTTTGAGACATTACTCCCATGGAGGAAAGTGCGCATGGTGCCTGTTGTATTCAATCCTGATGTAATTTCTGTGTTTCATCAACACTCTGATAGTCCACACATTACAGAATGCCCCCAGATGTGCATCGGAAACTACTACTGGTCTTCAAGGGAACGATCAAACCGTAGACTGTTTGAGACATTACTCCCATGGAGGAAAGTGCGCATGGTGACTGTTGTATTCAATCCCGATTTAATTTCTGTGTTTCATCAACACTTTGAGGATCCACAGATTACAGAATGCCCACAGATGTGCATCGGAAACTACTACTGGTCTTCCAGGGAACGATCAAAGCGTAAACTGTATGAGACATTAGTCCCATGGAGGAAAGTGCGCATGGTGACTGTTGTATTCAATCCTGATGCAATTTCTGTGTTTCATCAACACTCTGATAGTCCACACATTACAGAATGCCCCCAGATGTGCATAGGATACTACTAGTGGTCTTCAAGGGAACGATCAAAGCGTAAACTGTTTGAGACATTACTCCCATGGAGGAAAGTTCGCATGGTGACTGTTGTATTCAATCCTGATGCAATTTCTGTGATTCATCAACACTTTGAAGGTCCAAAGTATACAGAAGGCCTCCAGATGTGCATCGGAAACTACTACTGGTCTTCCATTAAACGATCAAACCGTAGACTGTTTGAGACATTACTCCCATGGAGGAAAGTGCGCATGGTGACTGTTGTATTCAATCCCGATATAATTTCTGTGTTTCATCAACACTTTGAGGGTCCACAGATTACAGAATGCCCACAGATGTGCATCGGAAACTACTACTGGTCTTCCAGGGAACGATCAAAGCGTAAACTGAATGAGAAATTACTCCCATGGAGGAAAGTGCGCATGGTGACTGTTGTATTCAATCCTGATGCAATTTCTGTGTTTCATCAACACTCTGATAGTCCACACATTACAGAATGTCCCCAGATGTGCATCGGAAACTACTACTGATCTTCCAGGGAAAGATCAAATCGTAAACTGTTTGAGACATTACTCCCATGGAGGAAAGTGCGCATGGTGACTGTTGTATTCAATCCCGATGCAATTTCTGTGTTTCATCAACACTCTGATGGTCCACAGATTACAGAATGCCTCCACATGTGCCTCGGAAACTACTACTGGTCTTCCAGGGAACGATCAAAGCGTAGACTGTTTGAGACATTACTCCCATGGAGGGAAGTGCGCATGGTGACTGTTGTATTCAATCCTGATGCGATTTCTGTGTTTCATCAACACTCTGATAGTCCACTCATTACAGAATGCCCCCAGATGTGCATCGGAAACTAGTACTGGTCTTCCAGGGAACGATCAAAGCGTAGACTGTTTGAGACATTACTCCCATGGAGGAAAGTGCGCATGGTGCCTGTTGTATTCAATCCTGATGTAATTTCTGTGTTTCATCAACACTCTGATAGTCCACACATTACAGAATGCCCCCAGATGTGCATCGGAAACTACTACTGGTCTTCAAGGGAACGATCAAACCGTAGACTGTTTGAGACATTACTCCCATGGAGGAAAGTGCGCATGGTGACTGTTGTATTCAATCCCGATTTAATTTCTGTGTTTCATCAACACTTTGAGGATCCACAGATTACAGAATGCCCACAGATGTGCATCGGAAACTACTACTGGTCTTCCAGGGAACGATCAAAGCGTAAACTGTAGGGGCATTAGTCCCATGGAGGAAAGTGCGCATGGTGACTGTTGTATTCAATCCTGATGCAATTTCTGTGTTTCATCAACACTCTGATAGTCCACACGTTACAGAATGTCCCCAGATGTGCATCGGAAACTACTACTGGTCTTGCTGGGAACGATCAAAGCGTAGACTGTTTGAGACATTACTCCCATGCAGGGAAGTGCGCATGGTGACTGTTGTATTCAATCCTGATGCAATTTCTATGTTTCATCAACACTCTGATGGTCCACTCATTACAGAATGCCCCCAGATGTGCATCGGAAACTACTACTGGTCTTGCTGGGAACGATCAAGGCGTAGACTGTTTGAGACATTACTCCCATGGAGGGAAGTGCGCATGGTGACTGTTGTATTCAATCCTGATGCAATTTCTGTGTTTCATCAACACTCTGATAGTCCACACATTACAGAATGTCCCCAGATGTGCATCGGAAACTACTACTGATCTTCCAGGGAACAATCAAAGCCTAAACTGTTTGAGACATTACTCCCGTGGAGGAAATTGCACATGGTGACTGTTGTATTCAATCCCGATGCAATTTATGTGTTTCATCAACACTCTGATAGTCCACGCATTACAGAATGCCCCCAGATGTGCATCGGAAACTACTACTGATCTTCCAGGGAACGGTCAAAAAATAAACTGTTTGAGACATTACTCCCATGGAGGAAAGTGCGCATGGTGACTGTTGTATTCAATCCCGATGCAATTTCTGTGTTTCATCAACACTCTGATGGTCCAAAGATTACAGAATGCCTCCACTTGTGCCTCGGAAACTACTACTGGTCTTCCAGGGAACGATCAAAGCGTAGACTGTTTGTGACATTACTCCCATGGAGGAAAGTGGGCATGGTGACTGTTGTATTCAATCCTGATGCTATTTCTGTGTTTCATAACACTCTGATAGTCCCCACATTACAGAATACGCCCAGATGCGCGTCGGAAACTACTACTGGTCTTCCAGGGAACGATCAAAGCGTAGACTGTTTGAGACATTACTCCCATGGAGGAAAGTGCGCATGGTGACTGTTGTATTCAATCCCGATGCAGTTTCTGTGTTTCATCAACACTCTGATAGTCCACACATTACAGAATGCCCACAGATGTGCATCGGAAACTACTACTGGTCTTTCAGGGAACGATCAAAGCGTAAACTGTATGAGACATTACTCCCATGGAGGAAATTGCGCATGGTGACTGTTGTATTCAATCCCGATGCAATTTCTGTGTTTCATATACACTCTGATAGTCCACAGATTACAGAATGCCTCCAGATGTGCATCGGAAACTGCTACTGGTCTTGCAGGGAACGATCAAAGCGTAGACTGTTTGAGACATTACTCCCATGGAGGAAAGTGCGCATGGTGACTGTAGTATTCAATCCCGATGCAGTTTCTGTGTTTCATCAACACTCTGATAGTCCACACATTACAGAATGTCCACAGATGTGCATCGGAAACTACTGCTGGTCTTCCAGGGAACGATCAAGGCGTAAACTGTTTGAGACATTACTCCCATGGAGGAAAGTGCGCATGGTGACTGTTGTATTCAATCCTGATGCAATTTCTGTGTTTCATCAACACTCTGATAGTCCACACATTACAGAATGTCAGAAGATGTGCATCTGAAACTACTACTGGTCTTCCAGGGAACGATCAAAGCGTAGACTGTTTGAGACATTACTCCCATGGAGGAAAGTGTGCATGGTGACTGTTGTATTCAATCCCGATGCAGTTTCTGTGTTTCATCAACACTCTGATAGTCCACACATTACAGAATGCCCACATGTGTTCATCGGAAACTACTACTGGTCTTCCAGGGAACGATCAAAGCGTAAACTGTATGAGACATTACTCCCATGGAGGAAAGTGCGCATGGTGACTGTTGTATTGAATCCTGATGCAATTTCTGTGTTTCATCAACACTCTGATAGTCCACACATTACAAAATGTCCCCAGATGTGCATCGGAAACTACTACTGATCTTCCAGGGAACGGTCAAAAAATAAACTGTTTGAGACATTACTCCCATGGAGGAAAGTGCGCATGGTGACTGTTGTATTCAATCCCGATGCAATTTCTGTGTTTCATCAACACTCTGATGGTCCAAAGATTACAGAATGCCTCCACTTGTGCCTCGGAAACTACTACTGGTCTTCCAGGGAACGATCAAAGCGTAGACTGTTTGTGACATTACTCCCATGGAGGAAAGTGGGCATGGTGACTGTTGTATTCAATCCTGATGCTATTTCTGTGTTTCATAACACTCTGATAGTCCCCACATTACAGAATACGCCCAGATGCGCGTCGGAAACTACTACTGGTCTTCCAGGGAACGATCAAAGCGTAGACTGTTTGAGACATTACTCCCATGGAGGAAAGTGCGCATGGTGACTGTTGTATTCAATCCCGATGCAATTTCTGTGTTTCATCAACACTTTGAAGATCCACAGATTACAGAATGCCCACAGATGTGCATCGGAAACTACTACTCGTCGTCCAGGGAACGATCAAAGCGTATACTGTTTGAGACATTACTCCCATGGAGGAAAGTGCGCAAGGTGACTGTTGTATTCAATCCTGATGCAATTTCTGTGTTTCATAACACTCTGATAGTCCCCACATTACAGAATACGCCCAGATGTGCGTCGGAAACTACTACAGGTCTTCCAGGGAACGATCAAAGCGTAAACTGTTTGAGACATTACTCTCATGGAGGAAAGTGCGCATGGTGACTGTTGTATTCAATCCCGATGCAATTTCTGTGTTTCATCAACACTTTGAAGATCCACAGATTACAGAATGCCCACAGATGTGCATCGGAAACTACTACTGGTCTTCCAGGGAACGATCAAAGCGTAAACTGTATGAGACATTAGTCCCATGGAATAAAGTGCGCATGGTGACTGTTGTATTCAATCCTGATGCAATTTCTGTGTTTCATCAGCACTCTGATAGTCCACACATTACAGAATGTCCCCAGATGTGCATCGGAAACTACTACTGGTCTTGCTGGGAACGATCAAGGCGTAGACTGTTTGAGACATTACTCCCATGGAGGGAAGTGCGCATGGTGACTGTTGTATTCAATCCTGATGCAATTTCTGAGTTTCATCAACACTCTCATAGTCCACTCATTACAGAATGCCCCCAGATGTACATCGGAAACTACTACTGGTCTTCCAGGGAACGATCAAAGCGTAGACTGTTTGAGACATTACTCCCATGGAGGAAAGTGCGCATGGTTACTGTTGTATTCAATCCCGATGCAGTTTCTGTGTTTCATCAACACTCTGATAGTCCACACGTTATAGAATGCCCACAGATGTGCATCGGAAACTACTACTGGTCTTCCAGGGAACGGTCAAAGCGTTAACTGTATGAGACATTACTCCCATGGAGGAAAGTGCGCATGGTGACTGTTGTATTCAATCCTGATGCAATTTCTGTGTTTCATCAACACTCTGATAGTCCACACATTACAGAATGTCCCCAGATGTGCATCGGAAACTACTACTGATCTTACAGGGAACGATCAAAGCCTAAACTGTTTGAGACATTACTCCCGTGGAGGAAATTGCACATGGTGACTGTTGTATTCAATCCCGATGCAATTTCTGTGTTTCATATACACTCTGATAGTCCACAGATTACAGAATGCCTCCAGATGTGCATCGGAAACTGCTACTGGTCTTGCAGGGAACGATCAAAGCGTAGACTGTTTGAGACATTACTCCCATGGAGGAAATTGCGCATGGTGACTGTTGTATTCAATCCCGATGCAATTTCTGTGTTTCATATACACTCTGATAGTCCACAGATTACAGAATGCCTCCAGATGTGCATCGGAAACTGCTACTGGTCTTGCAGGGAACGATCAAAGCGTAGACTGTTTGAGACATTACTCCCATGGAGGAAAGTGCGCATGGTGACTGTAGTATTCAATCCCGATGCAGTTTCTGTGTTTCATCAACACTCTGATAGTCCACACATTACAGAATGTCCACAGATGTGCATCGGAAACTACTGCTGGTCTTCCAGGGAACGATCAAGGCGTAAACTGTTTGAGACATTACTCCCATGGAGGAAAGTGCGCATAGTGACTGTTGTATTCAATCCTGATGCAATTTCTGTGTTTCATCAACACTCTGATAGTCCACACATTACAGAATTGCAGAAGATGTGCATCTGAAACAACTACTGGTCTTCCAGGGAACGATCAAAGCGTAGACTGTTTGAGACATTACTCCCATGGAGGAAAGTGTGCATGGTGACTGTTGTATTCAATCCCGATGCAGTTTCTGTGTTTCATCAACACTCTGATAGTCCACACATTACAGAATGCCCACATGTGTTCATCGGAAACTACTACTGGTCTTCCAGGGAACGATCACAGCGTAAACTGTATGAGACATTACTCCCATGGAGGAAAGTGCGCATGGTGACTGTTGTATTCAATCCTGATGCAATTTCTGTGTTTCATCAACACTCTGATAGTCCACACATTACAAAATGACCCCAGATGTGCATCGGAAACTACTACTGATCTTCCAGGGAACGGTCAAAAAATAAACTGTTTGAGACATTACTCCCATGGAGGAAAGTGCGCATGGTGACTGTGGTATTCAATCCCGATGAAATTTCTGTGTTTCATCAACACTCTGATGGTCCAAAGATTACAGAATGCCTGCACTTGTGCCTCGGAAACTACTACTGGTCTTCCAGGGAACGATCAAAGCGTAGACTGTTTGTGACATTACTCCCATGGAGGAAAGTGGGCATGGTGACTGTTGTATTCAATCCTGATGCTATTTCTGTGTTTCATAACACTCTGATAGTCTCCACATTACAGAATACGCCCAGATGCGCGTCGGAAACTACTACTGGTCTTCCAGGGAACGATCAAAGCGTAGACTGTTTGAGACATTACTCCCATGGAGGAAAGTGCTCATGGTGTCTGTTGTATTCAATCCCGATGCAGTTTCTGTGTTTCATCAACACTCTGATAGTCCACACATTACAGAATGCCCACAGATGTGCATCGGAAACTACTACTGGTCTTCCAGGGAACGATCAAAGCGTAAACTGAATGAGACATTACTCCCATGGAGGAAAGTGCGCATGGTGACTGTTGTATTCAATCCTGATGCAATTTCTGTGTTTCATCAACACTCTGATAGTCCACATATTACAGAATGTCCCCAGATGTGCATCGGAAACTACTACTGATCTTCCAGGGAACGATCAAAGCGTAAACTGTATGAGACATTACTCCTGTGGAGGAAATTGCGCATGGTGACTGTTGTATTCAATCCCGATGCAATTTCTGTGTTTCATCAACACTCTGATAGTCCACACATTACAGAATGCCCCAAGATGTGCATCGGAAACTACTACTCGTCTTCCAGGGAACGATCAAAGCGTATACTGTTTGAGACATTACTCCCATGGAGGAAAGTGCGCATGGTGACTGTTGTATCCAATCCCGATGCAATTTCTGTGTTTCATCAACACTCTGATAGTCCACAGATTACAGAATGCCTCCAGATGTGCATCGGAAACTGCTACTGGTCTTGCAGGGAAAGATCAAAGCGTAGACTGTTTGAGACATTACTCCCATGAAGGAAAGTGCGCATGGTGACTGTTGTATTCAATCCCGATGCAATTTCTGTGTTTCATCAACACTCTGATAGTCCACACATTACAGAATGCCCACAGATGTGCTTCGGAAACTACTACTGGTCTTCCAGGGAATGATGAAAGCGTAGACTGTTTGAACATTACTCCCATGGAGGAAAGTGCGCATGGTGACTGTTGTATTCAATCCCGATTTAATTTCTGTGTTTCATCAACACTTTGAAGGTCCACAGATTTCAGAATGCCTCCAGATGTGCATCGGAAACTTCTACTGGTCCCCCAGGAATAGATCAAAGCGTAGACTGTTTGAGACATTACTCCCATGGAGGAAAGTGCGCATGGTGACTGTTGTATTCAATCCCGATTTAATATCTGTGTTTCATCAACACTTTGAAGGTCCACAGATTACAGAATGCCTCCAGATGTCCATCGGAAACTACTACTGGTCCTCCAGGAAAAGATCAAAGCGTAGACTGTTTGAGACATTACTCCCATGGAGAAAAGTGCGCATGGTGACTGTTGTATTCAATCCTGATGCAATTTCTGTGTTTCATCAACACTCTGATAGTCCACTCATTACAGAATGCCCCCAGATGTGCGTCGGAAACTACTACTGGTCTTCCAGGGAACGATAAAAGCGTAGACTGTTTGAGACATTACTCCCATGGAGGAAAGTGCGCATGGTGACTGTTGTATTCAATCCCGATGCAGTTTCTGTGTTACATCAACACTCTGATAGTCCACACATTACAGAATGCCCACAGATGTGCATCGGAAACTACTACTGGTCTTCCAGGGGACGATCAAAGCGTAAACTGTATGAGACATTACTCCCATGGAGGAAAGTGCGCATGGTGACTGTTGTATTCAATCCTGATGCAATTTCTGAGTTTCATCAACACTCTGATAGTCCACACATTACAGAATTTCCCCAGATGTGCATCGGAAACTACTACTGATCTTCCAGGGAACGATCAAAGCGTAAACTGTTTGAGACATTACTCCCGTGGAGGAAATTGCGCATGGTGACTGTAGTATTCAATCCCGATGCAGTTTCTGTGTTTCATAACACTCTGATAGTCCCCACATTACAGAATACGCCCAGATGCGCGTCGGAAACTACTACTGGTCTTCCAGGGAACGATGAAAGCGTAGACTGTTTGAGACATTACTCCCATGGAGGAAAGTGCGCATGGTGACTGTAGTATTCAATCCCGAAGCAGTTTCTGTGTTTCATCAACACTCTGATAGTCCACACATTACAGAATGTCCACAGATGTGCATCGGAAACTACTGCTGATCTTCCAGGGAACGATCAAGGCGTAAACTGTTTGAGACATTACTCCCATGGAGGAAAGTGCGCATGGTGACTGTTGTATTCAATCCTGATGCAATTTCTGTGTTTCATCAACACTCTGATAGTCCACACATTACAGAATGTCAGAAGATGTGCATCTGAAACTACTACTGGTCTTCCAGGGAACGATCAAAGCGTAGACTGTTTGAGACATTACTCCCATGGAGGAAAGTGTGCATGGTGACTGTTGTATTCAATCCCGATGCAGTTTCTGTGTTTCATCAACACTCTGATAGTCCACACATTACAGAATGCCCACATGTGTTCATCGGAAACTACTACTGGTCTTCCAGGGAACGATCAAAGCGTAAACTGTATGAGACATTACTCCCATGGAGGAAAGTGCGCATGGTGACTGTTGTATTGAATCCTGATGCAATTTCTGTGTTTCATCAACACTCTGATAGTCCACACATTACAAAATGTCCCCAGATGTGCATCGGAAACTACTACTGATCTTCCAGGGAACGGTCAAAAAATAAACTGTTTGAGACATTACTCCCATGGAGGAAAGTGCGCATGGTGACTGTTGTATTCAATCCCGATGCAATTTCTGTGTTTCATCAACACTCTGATGGTCCAAAGATTACAGAATGCCTCCACTTGTGCCTCGGAAACTACTACTGGTCTTCCAGGGAACGATCAAAGCGTAGACTGTTTGTGACATTACTCCCATGGAGGAAAGTGGGCATGGTGACTGTTGTATTCAATCCTGATGCTATTTCTGTGTTTCATAACACTCTGATAGTCCCCACATTACAGAATACGCCCAGATGCGCGTCGGAAACTACTACTGGTCTTCCAGGGAACGATCAAAGCGTAGACTGTTTGAGACATTACTCCCATGGAGGAAAGTGCGCATGGTGACTGTTGTATTCAATCCCGATGCAATTTCTGTGTTTCATCAACACTCTGATAGTCCACACATTACAGAATGCCCAAAGATGTGCATCGGAAACTACTACTCGTCTTCCAGGGAACGATCAAAGCGTATACTGTTTGAGACATTACTCCCATGGAGGAAAGTGCGCAAGGTGACTGTTGTATTCAATCCTGATGCAATTTCTGTGTTTCATAACACTCTGATAGTCCCCACATTACAGAATACGCCCAGATGTGCGTCGGAAACTACTACAGGTCTTCCAGGGAACGATCAAAGCGTAAACTGTTTGAGACATTACTCTCATGGAGGAAAGTGCGCATGGTGACTGTTGTATTCAATCCCGATGCAATTTCTGTGTTTCATCAACACTTTGAAGATCCACAGATTACAGAATGCCCACAGATGTGCATCGGAAACTACTACTGGTCTTCCAGGGAACGATCAAAGCGTAAACTGTATGAGACATTAGTCCCATGGAATAAAGTGCGCATGGTGACTGTTGTATTCAATCCTGATGCAATTTCTGTGTTTCATCAGCACTCTGATAGTCCACACATTACAGAATGTCCCCAGATGTGCATCGGAAACTACTACTGGTCTTGCTGGGAACGATCAAGGCGTAGACTGTTTGAGACATTACTCCCATGGAGGGAAGTGCGCATGGTGACTGTTGTATTCAATCCTGATGCAATTTCTGAGTTTCATCAACACTCTCATAGTCCACTCATTACAGAATGCCCCCAGATGTACATCGGAAACTACTACTGGTCTTCCAGGGAACGATCAAAGCGTAGACTGTTTGAGACATTACTCCCATGGAGGAAAGTGCGCATGGTTATTGTTGTATTCAATCCCGATGCAGTTTCTGTGTTTCATCAACACTCTGATAGTCCACACGTTATAGAATGCCCACAGATGTGCATCGGAAACTACTACTGGTCTTCCAGGGAACGGTCAAAGCGTTAACTGTATGAGACATTACTCCCATGGAGGAAAGTGCGCATGGTGACTGTTGTATTCAATCCTGATGCAATTTCTGTGTTTCATCAACACTCTGATAGTCCACACATTACAGAATGTCCCCAGATGTGCATCGGAAACTACTACTGATCTTCCAGGGAACGATCAAAGCCTAAACTGTTTGAGACATTACTCCCGTGGAGGAAATTGCACATGGTGACTGTTGTATTCAATCCCGATGCAATTTCTGTGTTTCATATACACTCTGATAGTCCACAGATTACAGAATGCCTCCAGATGTGCATCGGAAACTGCTACTGGTCTTGCAGGGAACGATCAAAGCGTAGACTGTTTGAGACATTACTCCCATGGAGGAAATTGCGCATGGTGACTGTTGTATTCAATCCTGATGCTATTTCTGTGTTTCATAACACTCTGATAGTCCCCACATTACAGAATACGCCCAGATGCGCGTCGGAAACTACTACTGGTCTTCCAGGGAACGATCAAAGCGTAGACTGTTTGAGACATTACTCCCATGGAGGAAAGTGCGCATGGTGACTGTTGTATTCAATCCCGATGCAATTTCTGTGTTTCATCAACACTCTGATAGTCCACACATTACAGAATGCCCAAAGATGTGCATCGGAAACTACTACTCGTCTTCCAGGGAACGATCAAAGCGTATACTGTTTGAGACATTACTCCCATGGAGGAAAGTGCGCAAGGTGACTGTTGTATTCAATCCTGATGCAATTTCTGTGTTTCATAACACTCTGATAGTCCCCACATTACAGAATACGCCCAGATGTGCGTCGGAAACTACTACAGGTCTTCCAGGGAACGATCAAAGCGTAAACTGTTTGAGACATTACTCTCATGGAGGAAAGTGCGCATGGTGACTGTTGTATTCAATCCCGATGCAATTTCTGTGTTTCATCAACACTTTGAAGATCCACAGATTACAGAATGCCCACAGATGTGCATCGGAAACTACTACTGGTCTTCCAGGGAACGATCAAAGCGTAAACTGTATGAGACATTAGTCCCATGGAATAAAGTGCGCATGGTGACTGTTGTATTCAATCCTGATGCAATTTCTGTGTTTCATCAGCACTCTGATAGTCCACACATTACAAAATGTCCCCAGATGTGCATCGGAAACTACTACTGGTCTTGCTGGGAACGATCAAGGCGTAGACTGTTTGAGACATTACTCCCATGGAGGGAAGTGCGCATGGTGACTGTTGTATTCAATCCTGATGCAATTTCTGTGTTTCATCAACACTCTGATAGTCCACACATTACAGAATGTCCCCAGATGTGCATCGGAAACTACTACTGATCTTCCAGGGAACGATCAAAGCCTAAACTGTTTGAGACATTACTCCCGTGGAGGAAATTGCACATGGTGATTGTTGTATTCAATCCCGATGCAATTTCTGTGTTTCATATACACTCTGATAGTCCACAGATTACAGAATGCCTCCAGATGTGCATCGGAAACTGCTACTGGTCTTGCAGGGAACGATCAAAGCGTAGACTGTTTGAGACATTACTCCCATGGAGGAAATTGCGCATGGTGACTGTTGTATTCAATCCCGATGCAATTTCTGTGTTTCATATACACTCTGATAGTCCACAGATTACAGAATGCCTCCAGATGTGCATCGGAAACTGCTACTGGTCTTGCAGGGAACGATCAAAGCGTAGACTGTTTGAGACATTACTCCCATGGAGGAAAGTGCGCATGGTGACTGTAGTATTCAATCCCGATGCAGTTTCTGTGTTTCATCAACACTCTGATAGTCCACACATTACAGAATGTCCACAGATGTGCATCGGAAACTACTGCTGGTCTTCCAGGGAACGATCAAGGCGTAAACTGTTTGAGACATTACTCCCATGGAGGAAAGTGCGCATGGTGACTGTTGTATTCAATCCTGATGCAATTTCTGTGTTTCATCAACACTCTGATAGTCCACACATTACAGAATTGCAGAAGATGTGCATCTGAAACTACTACTGGTCTTCCAGGGAACGATCAAATCGTAGACTGTTTGAGACATTACTCCCATGGAGGAAAGTGTGCATGGTGACTGTTGTATTCAATCCCGATGCAGTTTCTGTGTTTCATCAACACTCTGATAGTCCACACATTACAGAATGCCCACATGTGTTCATCGGAAACTACTACTGGTCTTCCAGGGAACGATCACAGCGTAAACTGTATGAGACATTACTCCCATGGAGGAAAGTGCGCATGGTGACTGTTGTATTCAATCCTGATGCAATTTCTGTGTTTCATCAACACTCTGATAGTCCACACATTACAAAACGTCCCCAGATGTGCATCGGAAACTACTACTGATCTTCCAGGGAACGGTCAAAAAATAAACTGTTTGAGACATTACTCCCATGGAGGAAAGTGCGCATGGTTACTGTTGTATTCAATCCCGATGCAGTTTCTGTGTTTCATCAACACTCTGATAGTCCACACGTTATAGAATGCCCACAGATGTGCATCGGAAACTACTACTGGTCTTCCAGGGAACGGTCAAAGCGTTAACTGTATGAGACATTACTCCCATGGAGGAAAGTGCGCATGGTGACTGTTGTATTCAATCCTGATGCAATTTCTGTGTTTCATCAACACTCTGATAGTCCACACATTACAGAATGTCCCCAGATGTGCATCGGAAACTACTACTGATCTTCCAGGGAACGATCAAAGCCTAAACTGTTTGAGACATTACTCCCGTGGAGGAAATTGCACATGGTGACTGTTGTATTCAATCCCGATGCAATTTCTGTGTTTCATATACACTCTGATAGTCCACAGATTACAGAATGCCTCCAGATGTGCATCGGAAACTGCTACTGGTCTTGCAGGGAACGATCAAAGCGTAGACTGTTTGAGACATTACTCCCATGGAGGAAATTGCGCATGGTGACTGTTGTATTCAATCCCGATGCAATTTCTGTGTTTCATCAACACTCTGATAGTCCACAGATTACAGAATGCCTCCAGATGTGCATCGGAAACTGCTACTGGTCTTGCAGGGAACGATCAAAGCGTAGACTGTTTGAGACATTACTCCCATGGAGGAAAGTGCGCATGGTGACTGTAGTATTCAATCCCGATGCAGTTCTGTGTTTCATCAACACTCTGATAGTCCACACATTACAGAATGTCCACAGATGTGCATCGGAAACTACTGCTGGTCTTCCAGGGAACGATCAAGGCGTAAACTGTTTGAGACATTACTCCCATGGAGGAAAGTGCGCATGGTGACTGTTGTATTCAATCCTGATGCAATTTCTGTGTTTCATCAACACTCTGATAGTCCACACATTACAGAATTGCAGAAGATGTGCATCTGAAACTACTACTGGTCTTCCAGGGAACGATCAAATCGTAGACTGTTTGAGACATTACTCCCATGGAGGAAAGTGTGCATGGTGACTGTTGTATTCAATCCCGATGCAGTTTCTGTGTTTCATCAACACTCTGATAGTCCACACATTACAGAATGCCCACATGTGTTCATCGGAAACTACTACTGGTCTTCCAGGGAACGATCACAGCGTAAACTGTATGAGACATTAGTCCCATGGAGGAAAGTGCGCATGGTGACTGTTGTATTCAATCCTGATGCAATTTCTGTGTTTCATCAACACTCTGATAGTCCACACATTACAAAACTTCCCCAGATGTGCATCGGAAACTACTACTGATCTTCCAGGGAACGGTCAAAAAATAAACTGTTTGAGACATTACTCCCATGGAGGAAAGTGCGCATGGTGACTGTGGTATTCAATCCCGATGAAATTTCTGTGTTTCATCAACACTCTGATGGTCCAAAGATTACAGAATGCCTGCACTTGTGCCTCGGAAACTACTACTGGTCTTCCAGGGAACGATCAAAGCGTAGACTGTTTGTGACATTACTCCCATGGAGGAAAGTGGGCATGGTGACTGTTGTATTCAATCCTGATGCTATTTCTGTGTTTCATAACACACTGATAGTCCCCACATTACAGAATACGCCCAGATGCGCGTCGGAAACTACTACTGGTCTTCCAGGGAACGATCAAAGCGTAGACTGTTTGAGACATTACTCCCATGGAGGAAAGTGCTCATGGTGTCTGTTGTATTCAATCCCGATGCAGTTTCTGTGTTTCATCAACACTCTGATAGTCCACACATTACAGAATGCCCACATATGTGCATCGGAAACTACTACTGGTCTTCCAGGGAACGATCAAAGCGTAAACTGAATGAGACATTACTCCCATGGAGGAAAGTGCGCATGGTGACTGTTGTATTCAATCCTGATGCAATTTCTGTGTTTCATCAACACTCTGATAGTCCACATATTACAGAATGTCCCCAGATGTGCATCGGAAACTACTACTGATCTTCCAGGGAACGATCAAAGCGTAAACTGTTAGAGACATTACTCCTGTGGAGGAAATTGCGCATGGTGACTGTTGTATTCAATCCCGATGCAATTTCTGTGTTTCATCAACACTCTGATAGTCCACAGATTACAGAATGCCTCCAGATGTGCATCGGAAACTGCTACTGGTCTTGCAGGGAAAGATCAAAGCGTAGACTGTTTGAGACATTACTCCCATGAAGGAAAGTGCGCATGGTGACTGTTGTATTCAATCCCGATGCAATTTCTGTGTTTCATCAACACTCTGATAGTCCACACATTACAGAATGCCCACAGATGTGCTTCGGAAACTACTACTGGTCTTCCAGGGAATGATGAAAGCGTAGACTGTTTGAACATTACTCCCATGGAGGAAAGTGCGCATGGTGACTGTTGTATTCAATCCCGATTTAATTTCTGTGTTTCATCAACACTTTGAAGGTCCACAGATTACAGAATGCCTCCAGATGTGCATCGGAAACTTCTACTGGTCCCCCAGGAATAGATCAAAGCGTAGACTGTTTGAGACATTACTCCCATGGAGGAAAGTGCGCATGGTGACTGTTGTATTCAATCCCGATTTAATATCTGTGTTTCATCAACACTTTGAAGGTCCACAGATTACAGAATGCCTCCAGATGTCCATCGGAAACTACTACTGGTCCTCCAGGAAAAGATCAAAGCGTAGACTGTTTGAGACATTACTCCCATTGAGAAAAGTGCGCATGGTGACTGTTGTATTCAATCCTGATGCAATTTCTGTGTTTCATCAACACTCTGATAGTCCACTCATTACAGAATGCCCCCAGATGTGCGTCGGAAACTACTACTGGTCTTCCAGGGAACGATAAAAGCGTAGACTGTTTGAGACATTACTCCCATGGAGGAAAGTGCGCATGGTGACTGTTGTATTCAATCCCGATGCAGTTTCTGTGTTACATCAACACTCTGATAGTCCACACATTACAGAATGCCCACAGATGTGCATCGGAAACTACTACTGGTCTTCCAGGGGACGATCAAAGCGTAAACTGTATGAGACATTACTCCCATGGAGGAAAGTGCGCATGGTGACTGTTGTATTCAATCCTGATGCAATTTCTGTGTTTCATCAACACTCTGATAGTCCACACATTACAGAATTTCCCCAGATGTGCATCGGAAACTACTACTGATCTTCCAGGGAACGATCAAAGCGTAAACTGTTTGAGACATTACTCCCGTGGAGGAAATTGCGCATGGTGACTGTAGTATTCAATCCCGATGCAGTTTCTGTGTTTCATAACACTCTGATAGTCCCCACATTACAGAATACGCCCAGATGCGCGTCGGAAACTACTACTGGTCTTCCAGGGAACGATGAAAGCGTAGACTGTTTGAGACATTACTCCCATGGAGGAAAGTGCGCATGGTGACTGTAGTATTCAATCCCGAAGCAGTTTCTGTGTTTCATCAACACTCTGATAGTCCACACATTACAGAATGTCCACAGATGTGCATCGGAAACTACTGCTGATCTTCCAGGGAACGATCAAGGCGTAAACTGTATGAGACATTACTCCCATGGAGGAAAGTGCGCATGGTGACTGTTGTATTCAATCCTGATGCAATTTCTGTGTTTCATCAACACTCTGATAGTCCACACATTACAGAATGTCAGAAGATGTGCATCTGAAACTACTACTGGTCTTCCAGGGAACGATCAAAGCGTAGACTGTTTGAGACATTACTCCCATGGAGGAAAGTGTGCATGGTGACTGTTGTATTCAATCCCGATGCAGTTTCTGTGTTTCATCAACACTCTGATAGTCCACACAGAATGCCCACATGTGTTCATCGGAAACTACTACTGGTCTTCCAGGGAACGATCAAAGCGTAAACTGTATGAGACATTACTCCCATGGAGGAAAGTGCGCATGGTGACTGTTGTATTCAATCCTGATGCAATTTCTGTGTTTCATCAACACTCTGATAGTCCACACATTACAAAATGTCCCCAGATGTGCATCGGAAACTACTACTGATCTTCCAGGGAACGGTCAAAAAATAAACTCTTTGAGACATTACTCCCATGGAGGAAAGAGCGCATGGTGACTGTTGTATTCAATCCCGATGCAATTTCTGTGTTTCATCAACACTCTAATGGTCCAAAGATTACAGAATGCCTCCACTTGTGCCTCGGAAACTACTACTGGTCTTCCAGGGAACGATCAAAGCGTAGACTGTTTGTGACATTACTCCCATGGAGGAAAGTGGGCATGGTGACTGTTGTATTCAATCCTGATGCTATTTCTGTGTTTCATAACACTCTGATAGTCCCCACATTACAGAATACGCCCAGATGCGCGTCGGAAACTACTACTGGTCTTCCAGGGAACGATCAAAGCGTAGACTGTTTGAGACATTACTCCCATGGAGGAAAGTGCGCATGGTGACTGTTGTATTCAATCCCGATGCAGTTTCTGTGTTTCATCAACACTCTGATAGTCCACACATTACAGAATGCCCACAGATGTGCATCGGAAACTACTACTGGTCTTCCAGGGAACGATCAAAGCGTAAACTGTATGAGACATTACTCCCATGGAGGAAAGTGCGCATGGTGACTGTTGTATTCAATCCTGATGCAATTTCTGTGTTTCATCAACACTCTGATAGTCCACATATTACAGAATGTCCCCAGATGTGCATCGGAAACTACTACTGATCTTCCAGGGAACGATCAAAGCGTAAACTGTTTGAGACATTACTCCTGTGGAGGAAATTGCGCATGGTGACTGTTGTATTCAATCCCGATGCAATTTCTGTGTTTCATCAACACTCTGATTGTCCACACATTACAGAATGCCCACAGATGTGCATCGGAAACTACTACTGGTCTTCCAGGGAACGATCAAAGCGTAGACTGTTTCAGACATTACTCCCATGGAAGAAAGTGTGCATGGTGACTGTTGTAATCAATCCCGATGCAGTTTCTGTGTTTCATCAACACTCTGATTGTCAACAAATTACAGAATGCCCACAGATGTTCATCGGAAACTACTAATGGTCTTCCAGGGAACGATCAAAGCGTAAACTGTATGAGACATTACTTCCATGGAGGAAAGTGCGCATGGTGACTGTTGTATTCAATCCTGATGCAATTTCTGTGTTTCATCAACACTCTGATAGTCCACACATTACAGAATGTCCCCAGATGTGCATCGGAAACTACTACTGATCTTCCAGGGGACGATCAAAGCGTAAACTGTTTGAGACATTACTCCCATGGACGAAAGTGCGCATGGTGACTGTTGTATTCAATCCCGATGCAATTTCTGTGTTTCATCAACACTCTGATGGTCCACAGATTACAGAATGCCTCCACATGTGCCTCGGAAACTACTACTGGTCTTCCAGGGAACGATCAAAGCGTAGACTGTTTGTGACATTACTCCCATGGAGGAAAGTGGGCACGGTGACTGTTGTATTCAATCCTGATGCAATTTCTGTGTTTCATAACACTCTGATAGTCCCCACATTACAGAATACGCCCAGATGTGCGTCGGAAACTACTACAGGTCTTCCAGGGAACGATCAAAGCGTAAACTGTTTGAGACATTACTCCCATGGAGGAAAGTGCGCATGGTGACTGTTGTATTCAATCCCGATGCAATTTCTGTGTTTCATCAACACTTTGAAGATCCACAGATTACAGAATGCCCACAGATGTGCATCGGAAACTACTACTGGTCTTCCAGGGAACGATCAAAGCGTAAACTGTATGAGACATTAGTCCCATGGAGGAAAGTGCGCATGGTGACTGTTGTATTCAATCCAGATGCAATTTCTGTGTTTCATCAGCACTCTGATAGTCCACACATTACAGAATGTCCCCAGATGTGCATCGGAAACTACTACTGGTCTTGCTGGGAACGATCAAGGCGTAGACTGTTTGAGACATTACTCCCATGGAGGGAAGTGCGCATGGTGACTGTTGTATTCAATCCTGATGCAATTTCTGAGTTTCATCAACACTCTCATAGTCCACTCATTACAGAATGCCCCCAGATGTGCATCGGACACTACTACTGGTCTTCCAGGGAACGATCAAAGCGTAGACTGTTTGAGACATTACTCCCATGGAGGAAAGTGCGCATGGTTACTGTTGTATTCAATCCCGATGCAGTTTCTGTGTTTCATCAACTCTCTGATAGTCCACACATTACAGAATGCCCACAGATGTGCATCGGAAACTACTACTGGTCTTCCAGGGAACGGTCAAAGCGTTAACTGTATGAGACATTACTCCCATGGAGGAAAGTGCGCATGGTGACTGTTGTATTCAATCCTGATGCAATTTCTGTGTTTCATCAACACTCTGATAGTCCACACATTACAGAATGTCTCCAGATGTGCATCGGAAACTACTACTGATCTTCCAGGGAACGATCAAAGCCTAAACTGTTTGAGACATTACTCCCGTGGAGGAAATTGCACATGGTGACTGTTGTATTCAATCCCGATGCAATTTCTGTGTTTCATCAACACTCTGATAGTCCACGCATTACAGAATGCCCTCAGATGTGCATCGGAAACTACTACTGGTCTTCCAGGGAACGATCAAAGCGTAAACTGTTTGAGACATTACTCCCATGGAGGAAATTGCGCATGGTGACTGTTGTATTCAATCCCGCTGCAATTTCTGTGTTTCATATACACTCTGATAGTCCACAGATTACAGAATGCCTCCAGATGTGCATCGGAAACTGCTACTGGTCTTGCAGGGAACGATCAAAGCGTAGACTGTTTGAGACATTACTCCCATGGAGGAAAGTGCGCATGGTGACTGTAGTATTCAATCCCGATGCAGTTTCTGTGTTTCATCAACACTCTGATAGTCCACACATTACAGAATGTCCACAGATGTGCATCGGAAACTACTGCTGGTCTTCCAGGGAACGATCAAGGCGTAAACTGTTTGAGACATTACTCCCATGGAGGAAAGTGCGCATGGTGACTGTTGTATTCAATCCTGATGCAATTTCTGTGTTTCATCAACACTCTGATAGTCCACACATTACAGAATGTCAGAAGATGTGCATCTGAAACTACTACTGGTCTTCCAGGGAACGATCAAAGCGTAGACTGTTTGAGACATTACTCCCATGGAGGAAAGTGTGCATGGTGACTGTTGTATTCAATCCCGATGCAGTTTCTGTGTTTCATCAACACTCTGATAGTCCACACATTACAGAATGCCCACATGTGTTCATCGGAAACTACTACTGGTCTTCCAGGGAACGATCAAAGCGTAAACTGTATGAGACATTACTCCCATGGAGGAAAGTGCGCATGGTGACTGTTGTATTCAATCCTGATCCAATTTCTGTGTTTCATCAACACTCTGATAGTCCACATATTACAGAATGTCCCCAGATGTGCATCGGAAACTACTACTGATCTTCCAGGGAACGATCAAAGCGTAAACTGTTTGAGACATTACTCCTGTGGAGGAAATTGCGCATGGTGACTGTTGTATTCAATCCCGATGCAATTTCTGTGTTTCATCAACACTCTGATAGTCCACACATTACAGAATGCCCCAAGATGTGCATCGGAAACTACTACTCGTCTTCCAGGGAACGATCAAAGCGTATACTGTTTGAGACATTACTCCCATGGAGGAAAGTGCGCATGGTGACTGTTGTATTCAATCCCGATGCAATTTCTGTGTTTCATCAACACTCTGATAGTCCACAGATTACAGAATGCCTCCAGATGTGCATCGGAAACTGCCACTGGTCTTGCAGGGAAAGATCAAAGCGTAGACTGTTTGAGACATTACTCCCATGAAGGAAAGTGCGCATGGTGACTGTTGTATTCAATCCCGATGCAATTTCTGTGTTTCATCAACACTCTGATAGTCCACACATTACAGAATGCCCACAGATGTGCTTCGGAAACTACTACTGGTCTTCCAGGGAACGATGAAAGCGTAGACTGTTTGAACATTACTCCCATGGAGGAAAGTGCGCATGGTGACTGTTGTATTCAATCCCGATTTAATTTCTGTGTTTCATCAACACTTTGAAGGTCCACAGATTACAGAATGCCTCCAGATGTGCATCGGAAACTACTACTGGTCCCCCAGGAATAGATCAAAGCGTAGACTTTTTGAGACATTACTCCCATGGAGGAAAGTGCGCATGGTGACTGTTGTATTCAATCCCGATTTAATATCTGTGTTTCATCAACACTTTGAAGGTCCACAGATTACAGAATGCCTCCAGATGTCCATCGGAAACTACTACTGGTCCTCCAGGAAAAGATCAAAGCGTAGACTGTTTGAGACATTACTCCCATGGAGGAAAGTGCGCATGGTGACTGTTGTATTCAATCCTGATGCAATTTCTGTGTTTCATCAACACTCTGATAGTCCACAGATTAGAGGATGCCTCCAGATGTGCATCGGAAACTGCTACTGGTCTTGCAAGGAACGATCAAAGCGTAGACTGTTTCAGACATTACTCCCATGGAGGAAAGTGCGCATGGTGACTGTAGTATTCAATCCCGATGCAGTTTCTGTGTTTCATCATCACTCTGATAGTCCACACATTACGGAATGCCCACAGATGTGCATCGGAAACTACTGCTGGTCTTCCAGGGAACGATCAAAGCGTAAACTGTTTGAGACATTACTCCCATGGAGGAAAGTGCGCATGGTGACTGTTGTATTCAATCCTGATGCAATTTCTGTGTTTCATCAACACTCTGATAGTCCACACATTACAGAATGTCAGAAGATGTGCATCGGAAACTACTACTGGTCTTCCAGGGGACGATCAAAGCGTAAACTGTATGAGACATTACTCCCATGGAGGAAAGTGCGCATGGTGACTGTTGTATTCAATCCTGATGCAATTTCTGTGTTTCATCAACACTCTGATAGTCCACACATTACAGAATGTCCCCAGATGTGCATCGGAAACTACTACTGATCTTCCAGGGAACGATCAAAGCGTAAACTGTTTGAGACATTACTCCCGTGGAGGAAATTGCGCATGGTGACTGTTGTATTCAATCCCGATGCAATTTCTGTGTTTTATCAACACTCTGATAGTCCACACATTACAGAATGCCCCCGGATGTGCATCGGAAACTACTACTGGTCTTCCAGGGAACGATCAAAGCGTAAACTGTTTGAGACATTACTCCCATGGAGGAAAGTGCGCATGGTGACTGTTGAATTCAATCCCGATGCAATTTCTGTGTTTCATCAACACTCTGATAGTCCACAGATTAGAGGATGCCTCCAGATGTGCATCGGAAACTGCTACTGGTCTTGCAAGGAACGATCAAAGCGTAGACTGTTTCAGACATTACTCCCATGGAGGAAAGTGCGCATGGTGACTGTAGTATTCAATCCCGATGCAGTTTCTGTGTTTCATCATCACTCTGATAGTCCACACATTACGGAATGCCCACAGATGTGCATCGGAAACTACTGCTGGTCTTCCAGGGAACGATCAAAGCGTAAACTGTTTGAGACATTACTCCCATGGAGGAAAGTGCGCATGGTGACTGTTGTATTCAATCCTGATGCAATTTCTGTGTTTCATCAACACTCTGATAGTCCACACATTACAGAATGTCTGAAGATGTGCATCGGAAACTACTACTGGTCTTCCAGGGAACGATCAAAGCGTAGACTGTTTGAGACATTACTCCCATGGAGGAAAGTGTGCATGGTGACTGTTGTATTCAATCCCGATGCAGTTTCTGTGTTTCATCAACACTCTGATAGTCCACACATTACAGAATGCCCTCAGATGTTCATCGGAAACTACTACTGGTGTTCCAGGGAACGATCAAAGCGTAAACTGTTTGAGACATTACTCCCATGGAGGAAAGTGCGCATGGTGACTGTTGTATTCAATCCTTATGCAATTACTGTGTTTCATCAACACTCTGATAGTACACACATTACAGAATGTCCACAGATGTGCATCGGAAACTACTACTGATCTTCCAGGGAACGATCAAAGCGTAAACTGTTTGAGACATTACTCCCATGGAGGAAAGTAAGCATGGTGACTGTTGTATTCAATCCCGATGCAGTTTCTGTGTTTCATCAACACTCTGATAGTCCACACATTACAGAATGTCCCCAGATGTGCATCGGAAACTACTACTGATCTTCCAGGGAACGGTCAAAAAATAAACTGTTTGGGACATTACTCCCATTGAGGAAAGTGCGCATGGTGACTGTTGTATTCAATCCCGATGCAATTTCTGTGTTTCATCAACACTCTGATGGTCCAAAGATTACAGAATGCCTCCACATGTGCCTCGGAAACTACTACTGGTCTTCCCGGGAACGATCAAAGCGTAGACTGTTTGAGACATTACTCCCATGGAGGAAAGTGCGCATGGTGACTGTTGTATTCAATCCCGATGCAGTTTCTGTGTTTCATCAACACTCTGATAGTCCACACATTACAGAATGCCCACAGATGTGCATCGGAAACTACTACTGGTCTTCCAGGGAACGATCAAAGCGTAAACTGTATGAGACATTACTCCCATGGAGGAAAGTGCGCATGGTGACTGTTGTATTCAATCCTGATGCAATTTCTGTGTTTCATCAACACTCTGATAGTCCACATATTACAGAATGTCCCCAGATGTGCATCGGAAACTACTACTGATCTTCCAGGGAACGATCAAAGCGTAAACTGTTTGAGACATTACTCCTGTAGAGGAAATTGCGCATGGTGACTGTTGTATTCAATCCCGATGCAATTTCTGTGTTTCATCAACACTCTGATAGTCCACACATTACAGAATGCCCCAAGATGTGCATCGGAAACTACTACTCGTCTTCCAGGGAACGATCAAAGCGCATACTGTTTGAGACATTACTCCCATGGAGGAAAGTGCGCATGGTGACTGTTGTATTCAATCCCGATGCAATTTCTGTGTTTCATCAACACTCTGATAGTCCACAGATTACAGAATGCCTCCAGATGTGCATCGGATACTGCTACTGGTCTTGCAGGGAAAGATCAAAGCGTAGACTGTTTGAGACATTACTCCCATGAAGGAAAGTGCGCATGGTGACTGTTGTATTCAATCCCGATTTAATTTCTGTGTTTCATCAACACTTTGAAGGTCCACAGATTACAGAATGCCTCCAGATGTGCATCGGAAACTACTACTGGTCCCCCAGGAATAGATCAAAGCGTAGACTGTTTGAGACATTACTCCCATGGAGGAAAGTGCGCATGGTGACTGTTGTATTCAATCCCGATTTAATATCTGTGTTTCATCAACACTTTGAAGGTCCACAGATTACAGAATGCCTCCAGATGTGCATCGGAAACTACTACTGGTCCTCCAGGAAAAGATCATAGCGTAGACTGTTTGAGACATTACTCCCATGGAGAAAAGTGCGCATGGTGACTGTTGTATTCAATCCTGATGCAATTTCTGTGTTTCATCAACACTCTGATAGTCCACACATTACAGAATGCCCACAGATGTGCATCGGAAACTACTACTGGTCTTCCAGGGGACGATCAAAGCGTAAACTGTATGAGACATTACTCCCATGGAGGAAAGTGCGCATGGTGACTGTTGTATTCAATCCTGATGCAATTTCTGTGTTTCATCAACACTCTGATAGTCCACACATTACAGAATGTCCCCAGATGTGCTTCGGAAACTACTACTGATCTTCCAGGGAACGATCAAAGCGTAAACTGTTTGAGACATTATTCCCGTGGAGGAAATTGCGCATGGTGACTGTTGTATTCAATCCCGATGCAGTTTCTGTGTTTTATCAACACTCTGATAGTCCACACATTACAGAATGCCCACAGATGTGCATCGGAAACTACTGCTGGTCTTCCAGGGAACGATCAAAGCGTAAACTGTTTGAGACATTACTCCCATTTAGGAAAGTGCGCATGGTGACTGTTGTATTCAATCCTGATGCAATTTCTGTGTTTCATCAACACTCTGATAGTCCACACATTACAGAATGTCAGAAGATGTGCATCGGAAACTACTACTGGTCTTCCAGGGAACGATCAAAGCGTAGACTGTTTGAGACATTACTCCCATGGAGGAAAGTGTGCATGGTGACTGTTGTATTCAATCCCGATGCAGTTTCTGTGTTTCATCAACACTCTGATAGTCCACAAATTACAGAATGCCCTCAGATGTTCATCGGAAACTACTACTGGTGTTCCAGGGAACGATCAAAGCGTAAACTGTTTGAGACATTACTCCCATGGTTGAAAGTGCGCATGGTGACTGTTGTATTCAATCAAGATGCAATTACTGTGTTTCATCAACACTCTGATAGTACACACATTACAGAATGTCCCCAGATGTGCATCGGAAACTACTACTGATCTTCCAGGGAACGATCAAAGCGTAAACTGTTAGAGACATTACTCCCATGGAGGAAAGTAAGCATGGTGACTGTTGTATTCAATCCCGATGCAATTTCTGTGTTTCATCAACACTCCGATGGTCCACACATTACAGAATGCCCACAGATGTGCATCGGAAACTACTGCTGGTCTTCCAGAGAACGATCAAAGCGTAGACTGTTTGAGACATTACTCCCATGGAGGAAAGTGTGCATGGTGACTGTTGTATTCAATCCCGATGCAGTTTCTGTGTTTCATCAACACTCTGATAGTCCACACATTACAGAATGCCCTCAGATGTTCATCGGAAACTACTACTGGTGTTCCAGGGAACGATCAAAGCGTAAACTGTTTGAGACATTACTCCCATGGAGGAAAGTGCGCATGGTGACTGTTGTATTCAATCCTGATGCAATTTCTGTGTTTCATCAACACTCTGATAGTACACACATTACAGAATGAACCCAGATGTGCATCGGAAACTACTACTGATCTTCCAGGGAACGATCAAAGCGTATACTGTTTGAGACATTACTCCCATGGAGGAAAGTGCGCATGGTGACTGTTGTATTCAATCCCGATGCAATTTCTGTGTTTCATCAACACTCTGATGGTCCACAGATTACAGAATGCCTCCAGATGTGCCTCGGAAACTACTACTGATCTTCCAGGGAACGATCAAAGCGTAGATTGTTTATGACATTACTCCCATGGAGGAAAGTGGGTATGGTGACTGTTGTATTCAATCCTGATGCTATTTCTGTGTTTCATAACACTCTGATAGTCCCCACATTACAGAATACGCCCAGATGTGCGTCGGGAACTACTACAGGTCTTAGAGGGAACGATAAAAGCGTAAACTGTTTGAGACATTACACAAATGGAGGAAAGTGCGCATGGTGACTGTTGTATTCAATCCCGATGCAATTTCTGTGTTTCATCAACACTTTGAAGGTCCACAGACTACAGAATGACCACAGATGTGCATCGGAAACTACTACTGGTCTTCCAGGGAACGATCAAAGCGTCAACTGTATGAGACATTACTCCCATGGAGGAAAGTGCGCATGGTGACTGTTGTATTCAATCCCGAGGCAATTTCTGTGTTTCATCAACACTCTGATAGTCCACACATTACAGAATGCCCACAGATGTGCATCGGAAACTACTACTGGTCTTCCAGGGAACGATCAAAGCGTAGACTGTTTTAGACATTACTCCCATGGAGGAAAGTGCACATGGTGACTGTTGTATTCAATCCCGTGGCAATTCCTGTGTTTCGTCAAAACTTTGAAGGTCCACAGATTACAGAATGCCTCCAGATGTGCATCGGAAACTACTACTGGTCTTGCAGGAAACGATCAAAGCGTAGACTGTTAGAGACATTACTCCCATGGAGGAAAGTGCGCATGGTGACTGTTGTATTGAGTCCCGATGCAATTTCTGTGTTTCATCAACACTTTGAAGGTTTACAGATTACAGAATGCTTCCAGATGTGCATCGGACACTACTACTTGTCTTGCAGGGAACGATCAAAGCGTATACTCTTTGAGACATTACTCCCATGGAGGGAAGTGCGCATGGTGATTGTTGTATTCAATCCTGATGCAGTTTCTGTGTTCCATCAACACTCTGATAGTCCACTCATTACAGAATGCCCCCAGATGTGTATCGGAAACTACTACTGGACTTCCAGGGAACGATCAAAGTGTAGACTAGTTGAGACATTACTCCCATGGAGGAAAGTGTGCATGGTGACTGTTGTATTCAATCCCGATGCAGTTTCTGTGTTTCATCAACACTCTGATAGTGCACACATTACAGAATGCCCACAGATGTTCATCGGAAACTACTACTGGTCTTCCAGGGAACGATCAAAGCGTAAACTGTATGAGACATTACTCCCATGGTGGAAAGTGCGCATGGTGACTGTTGTATTCAATCCCGATGCAATTTCTGTGTTTCATCAACACTCTGATAGTCCACACATAACAGAATGCCCACAGATGTGCATCGGAAACTACTACTGGTCTTCCAGGGAACGATCAAAGCGTAGACTGTTTGAACATTACTCCCATGGAGGAAAGTGCGCATGGTGACTGTTGTATTCAATAATGATGCAATTTCTGTGTTTCATCAACACTCTGATAGTCCACACATTACAGAATGTCAGAAGATGTGCATCTGAAACTACTACTGGTCTTCCAGCGAACGATCAAAGCGTAGACTGTTTGAGACATTACTCCCATGGAGGAAAGTGTGCATGGTGACTGTTGTATTCTATCCCGATGCAGTTTCTGTGTTTCATCAACACTCTGATAGTCCACACATTACAGAATGCCCACATGTGTTCATCGGAAACTACTACTGATCTTCCAGGGAACGATCAAAGCGTAAACTGTATGAGACATTACTCCCATGGAGGAAAGTGCGCATGGTGACTGTTGTATTCAATCCTGATGCAATTTCTGTGTTTCATCAACACTCTGATAGTCCACACATTACAGAATGTCCCCAGATGTGCATCGGAAACTACTACTGATCTTCCAGGGAACGGTCAAAAAATAAACTTTTTGAGACATTACTCCCATGGAGGAAAGTGCGCATGGTGACTGTTGTATTCAATCCCGATGCAATTTCTGTGTTTCATCAACACTCTGATAGTCCTCACATTACAGAATGCCCACAGATGTGCATCGGAAACTACTACTGGTCTTCCAGGGAACGATCAAAGCGTAAACAGTATGAGACATTACTCCCATGGAGGAAAGTACGCATGGTGACTGTTGTATTCATTCCTGATGCAATTTCTGTGTTTCATCAACACTCTGATAGTCCACACATTACAGAATGTCCCCAGATGTGCATCGGAAACTACTACTGATCTTCCAGGGAACGATCAAAGCGTAAACTGTTTGAGACATTACTCCCGTGGAGGAAATTGCGCATGGTGACTGTTGTATTCAATCCCGATGCAATTTCTGTGTTTCATCAACACTCTGATAGTCCACACATTACAGAATGCCCCAAGATGTGCATCGGAAACTACTACTGGTCTTCCAGGGAACGATCAAAGCGTATAATGTTTGAGACATTACTCCCATGGAGGAAAGTGCGCATGGTGACTGTTGTATTCAATCCCGATGCAATTTCTGTGTTTCATCAACACTCTGATAGTCCACAGATTACAGAATGCCTCCAGATGTGCATCGGAAACTGCTACTGGTCTTGCAGGGAAAGATCAAAGCGTAGACTGTTTGAGACATTACTCCCATGAAGGAAAGTGCGCATGGTGACTGTTGTATTCAATCCTGATGCAATTTCTGTGTTTCATCAACACTCTGATAGTCCACACATTACAGAATGCCCACCGATGTGCATCGGAAACTACTACCGGTCTTCCAGGGAACGATGAAAGCGTAGACTGTTTGAACATTACTCAGATGGAGGAAAGTGCGCATGGTGACTGTTGTATTCAATCCCGATTTAACTTCTGTGTTTCATCAACACTTTTAAGGTTTACAGATTACAGAATGCTTCCAGATGTGCATCGGACACTACTACTTGTCTTGCAGGGAACGATCAAAGCGTAGACTCTTTGAGACATTACTCCCATGGAGGGAAGTGCGCATGGTGATTGTTGTATTCAATCCTGATGCAGTTTCTGTGTTCCATCAACACTCTGATAGTCCACTCATTACAGAATGCCCCCAGATGTGTATCGGAAACTACTACTGGACTTCCAGGGAACGATCAAAGCGTAGACTAGTTGAGACATTACTCCCATGGAGGAAAGTGTGCATGGTGACTGTTGTATTCAATCCCGATGCAGTTTCTGTGTTTCATCAACACTCTGATAGTGCACACATTACAGAATGCCCACAGATGTTCATCGGAAACTACTACTGGTCTTCCAGGGAACGATCAAAGCGTAAACTGTATGAGACATTACTCCCATGGTGGAAAGTGCGCATGGTGACTGTTGTATTCAATCCCGATGCAATTTCTGTGTTTCATCAACACTCTGATAGTCCACACATTACAGAATGCCCACAGATGTGCATCGGAAACTACTACTGGTCTTCCAGGGAACGATCAAAGCGTAGACTGTTTGAACATTACTCCCATGGAGGAAAGTGCGCATGGTGACTGTTGTATTCAATCCTGATGCAATTTCTGTGTTTCATCAACACTCTGATAGTCCACACATTACAGAATGTATCCAGTTGTGCATCGGAAACTACTACTGATCTTCCAGGGAACGATCAAAGCGTAGACTGTTTGAGACATTACTCCCATGGAGGAAAGTGTGCATGGTGACTGTTGTATTCTATCCCGATGCAGTTTCTGTGTTTCACCAACACTCTGATAGTCCACACATTACAGAATGCCCACATGTGTTCATCGGAAACTACTACTGGTCTTCCAAGGAAAGATCAAAGCGTAAACTGTATGAGACATTACTCCCATGGAGGAAAGTGCGCATGGTGACTGTTGTATTCAATCCTGATGCAATTTCTGTGTTTCATCAACACTCTGATAGTCCACACATTACAGAATGTCCCCAGATGTGCATCGGAAACTACTACTGATCTTCCAGGGAACGGTCAAAAAATAAACTGTTTGAGACATTACTCCCATGGAGGAAAGTGCGCATGGTGACTGTTGTATTCAATCCCGATGCAATTTCTGTGTTTCATCAACACTCTGATAGTCCTCACATTACAGAATGCCCACAGATGTGCATCGGAAACTACTACCGGTCTTCCAGGTAACGATGAAAGCGTAGACTGTTTGAACATTACTCCCATGGAGGAAAGTGCGCATGGTGACTGTTGTATTCATTCCTGATGCAATTTCTGTGTTTCATCAACACTCTGATAGTCCACACATTACAGAATGCCCCAAGATGTGCATCGGAAACTACTACTGGTCTTCCAGGGAACGATCAAAGCGTATAATGTTTGAGACATTACTCCCATGGAGGAAAGTGCGCATAGTGACTGTTGTATTCAATCCCGATGCAATTTCTGTGTTTCATCAACACTCTGATAGTCCACAGATTACAGAATGCCTCCAGATGTGCATCGGAAACTGCTACTGGTCTTGCAGGGAAAGATCAAAGCGTAGACTGTTTGAGACATTACTCCCATGAAGGAAAGTGCGCATGGTGACTGTTGTATTCAATCCCGATGCAATTTCTGTGTTTCATCAACACTCTGATAGTCCACACATTACAGAATGCCCACCGATGTGCATCGGAAACTACTACCGGTCTTCCAGGTAACGATGAAAGCGTAGACTGTTTGAACATTACTCCCATGGAGGAAAGTGCGCATGGTGACTGTTGTATTCAATCCCGATTTAATTTCTGTGTTTCATCAACACTTTGAAGGTCCACAGATTACAGAATGCCTCCAGATGTGCATCGGAAACTACTACTGGTCCCCCAGGAATAGATCAAAGCGTAGACTGTTTGAGACATTACTCCCATGGAGGAAAGTGCGCATGGTGACTGTTGTATTCAATCCCGATTTAATATCTGTGTTTCATCAACACTTTGAACGTCCACAGATTACAGAATGCCTCCAGACGTGCATCGGAAACTACTACTGGTCCTCCAGGAAAAGATCAAAACGTAGACTGTTTGAGACATTACTCCCATGGAGAAAAGTGCGCATGGTGACTGTTGTATTCATTCCTGATGCAATTTCTGTGTTTCATCAACACTCTGATAGTCCACTCATTACAGAATGCCCCCAGATGTGCGTCGGAAACTACTACTGGTCTTCCAGGGAACGATCAAAGCGTAGACTGTTTGAGACGTTACTCCCATGGAGGAAAGTGCGCATGGTGACTGTTGTATTCAATCCCGATGCAGTTTCTGTGTTTCATCAACACTCTGATAGTCCACAGATTACAGAATGCCTCCAGATGTGCATCGGAAACTGCTACTGGTCTTGCAGGGAAAGATCAAAGCGTAGACTGATGAGACATTACTCCCATGAAGGAAAGTGCGCATGGTGACTGTTGTATTCAATCCAGATGCAATTTCTGTGTTTCATCAACACTCTGATAGTCCACACATTACAGAATGCCCACAGATGTGCATCGGAAACTACTACTGGTCTTCCAGGGAACGATGAAAGCGTAGACTGTTTGAACATTACTCCCATGTAGGATAGTGCGCATGGTGACTGTTGTATTCAATCCCGATTTAATTTCTGTGTTTCATCAACACTTTGAAGGTCCACAGATTACAGAATGCCTCCAGATGTGCATCGGAAACTACTACTGGTCCCCCAGGAATAGATCAAAGCGTAGACTGTTTGAGACATTACTCCCATGGAGGAAAGTGCGCATGGTGACTGTTGTATTCAATCCCGATTTAATATCTGTGTTTCATCAACACTTTGAAGGTCCACAGATTACAGAATGCCTCCAGATGTGCATCGGAGACTACTACTGGTCCTCCAGGAAAAGATCAAAGGGTAGACTGTTTGAGACATTACTCCCATGGAGAAAAGTGCGCATGGTGACTGTTGTATTCATTCCTGATGCAATTTCTGTGTTTCATCAACACTCTGATAGTCCACTCATTACAGAATGCCCCCAGATGTGCGTCGGAAACTACTACTGGTCTTCCAGGGAACGATCAAAGCGTAGACTGTTTGAGACATTACTCCCACGTAGGAAAGTGCGCATGGTGACTGTTGTATTCAATCCCGATGCAGTTTCTGTGTTTCATCAACACTCTGATAGTCCACACATTACAGAATGCCCACAGATGTGCATCGGAAACTACTACTGGTCTTCCAGGGAACGATCAAAGCGTAAACTGTATGAGACATTACTCCCATGGAGGAAAGTGCGCATGGTGACTGTTGTATTCAATCCTGAAGCAATTTCTGTGTTTCATTAACACTCTGATAGTCCACACATTACAGAATGTCCCCAGATGTGCATCGGAAACTACTACTGAACTTCCAGGGAACGATCAAAGCGTAAATTGTTTGAGACATTACTCCCATGGAGGAAAGTGCGCATGGTGACTGTTGTATTCAATCCTGATGCAATTACTGTGTTTCATCAACACTCTGATAGTCCACACATTACAGAATGTCAGAAGATGTGCATCGGAAACTACTACTGGTCTTCCAGGGAACGATCAAAGCGTAGACTGTTTGAGACATTACTCCCATGGAGGAAAGTGTGCATGGTGACTGTTGTATTCTATCCCGATGCAGTTTCTGTGTTTCATCAACACTCTGATAGTCCACACATTACAGAATGCCCACAGATGTTCATCGGAAACTACTACTGGTCTTCCAGGGAACGATCAAAGCGTAACCTGAATGAGACATTACTCCCATGGAGGAAAGTGCGCATGGTGACTGTTGTATTCAATCCTGATGCAATTTCTGTGTTTCATCAACACTCTGATAGTCCACACATTACAGAATGCCCCCAGATGTGCATCGGAAACTACTACTCGTCTTCCAGGGAACGATCAAAGCGTAAACTGTATGAGACATTACTCCCATGGAGGAAAGTGCGCATGGTGACTGTTGTATTCAATCCCGAGGCAATTTCTGTGTTTCACCAACACTTTGAGGGTCCACAGGTTACAGAATGCCTCCAGATGTGCATCGGAAACTACTACTGGTCTTGCAGGGAACGATCAAAGCGTAGACTGATTGAGACATTACTCCCATGGAGGAAAGTACGCATGGTGACTGTTGTATTCAATCCTGATGCAATTTCTGTGTTTCATCAACACTCTGATAGTCAACAGATTACAGAATGCCTCCAGATGTGCATCGGATACTACTACTGGTCTTGCAGGGATCGATCGAACCGTAGACTGTTAGAGACATTACTCCCATGGAGGAAAGTGCGCATGGTGACTGTTGTATTGAGTCCCGATGCAATTTCTGTGTTTCATCAACACTTTGAAGGTATACAGCTTACAGAATGCTTCCAGATGTGCATCGGACACTACTACTTGTCTTGCAGGGAACGATCAAAGCGTAGACTCTTTGAGACATTACTCCCATGGAGGGAAGTGCGCATGGTGATTGTTGTATTCAATCCTGATGCAGTTTCTGTGTTCCATCAACACTCTGATAGTCCACTCATTACAGAATGCCCCCAGATGTGTATCGGAAACTACTACTGGTCTTAAAGGGAACGATCAAAGCGTAGACTAGTTGAGACATTACTCCCATGGAGGAAAGTGTGCATGGTCACTGTTGTATTCAATCCCGATGCAGTTTCTGTGTTTCATCAACACTCTGATAGTCCACACATTACAGAATGCCCACAGATGTGCATCGGAAACTACTACTTGTCTTGCAGGGAACGATCAAAGCGTAGACTCTTTGAGACATTACTCCCATGGAGGGAAGTGCGCATGGTGATTGTTGTATTCAATCCTGATGCAGTTTCTGTGTTCCATCAACACTCTGATAGTCCACTCATTACAGAATGCCCCCAGATGTGTATCGGAAACTACTACTGGTCTTAAAGGGAACGATCAAAGCGTAGACTAGTTGAGACATTACTCCCATGGAGGAAAGTGTGCATGGTCACTGTTGTCTTCAATCCCGATGCAGTTTCTGTGTTTCATCAACACTCTGATAGTCCACACATTACAGAATGCCCACAGATGTGCATCGGAAACTACTACTGGTCTTCCAGGGAACGATCAAAGCGTAAACTGTATGAGACATTACTCCCATGGAGGAAAGTGCGCATGGTGACAGTTGTATTCAATCCTGATGCAATTTCTGTGTTTCATCAACACTCTGATAGTCCACACATAACAGAATGAGCCCAGATATGCATCGGAAACTACTACTGGTCTTCCAGGGAACGATCAAAGCGTAAACTGTTTGAGACATTACTCCCATGGAGGAAAGTGCGCATGGTGACTGTTGTATTCAATCCCGATGCAATTTCTGTGTTTCATCAACACTCTGATAGTCCACAGATTACAGAATGCCTCCAGATGTGCATCGGAAACTGCTACTGGTCTTGGAGGGAACGATCAAAGCGTAGACTGTTTGAGACATTACTCCCATGGAGGAAAGTGTGCATGGTGACTGTTGTATTCTATCCCGATGCAGTTTCTGTGTTTCATCAACACTCTGATAGTCCACACATTACAGAATGCCCACATGTGTTCATCGGAAACTACTACTGGTCTTCCAGGGAACGATCAAAGCGTAAACTGTATGAGACATTACTCCCATGGAGGAAAGTGCGCATGGTGACTGTTGTATTCAATCCTGATGCAATTTCTGTGTTTCATCAACACTCTGATAGTCCACACATTACAGAATGTCCCCAGATGTGCATCGGAAACTACTACTGATCTTCCAGGGAACGGTCAAAAAATAAACTGTTTGAGACATTACTCCCATGGAGGAAAGTGCGCATGGTGACTGTTGTATTCAATCCCGATGCAATTTCTGTGTTTCATCAACACTCTGATAGTCCTCACATTACAGAATGCCCACAGATGTGCATCGGAAACTTCTACTGGTCTTCCAGGGAACGATCAAAGCGTAAACTGTATGAGACATTACTCCCATGGAGGAAAGTGCGCATGGTGACTGTTGTATTCAATCCTGATGCAATTTCTGTGTTTCATCAACACTCTGATAGTCCACACATTACAGAATGTCCCCAGATGTGCATCGGAAACTACTACTGATCTTCCAGGGAACGATCAAAGCGTAAACTGTTTGAGACATTACTCCCGTGGAGGAAATTGCGCATGGTGACTGTTGTATTCAATCCCGATGCAATTTCTGTGTTTCATCAACACTCTGATAGTCCACACATTACAGAATGCCCCAAGATGTGCATCGGAAACTACTACTGGTCTTCCAGGGAACGATCAAAGCGTATAATGTTTGAGACATTACTCCCATGGAGGAAAGTGCGCATGGTGACTGTTGTATTCAATCCCGATGCAATTTCTGTGTTTCATCAACACTCTGATAGTCCACAGATTACAGAATGCCTCCAGATGTGCATCGGAAACTGCTACTGGTCTTGCAGGGAAAGATCAAAGCGTAGACTGTTTG